>NC_142524.1:25758857-25853857 GCF_964205215.1 Stylophora pistillata
TCTTGAGACTGAGCCGATAAATGTTCATCGCGTTCGCTTTAGCCGCCTTTCAGTTTTATAATTCTGCATTTTATAAACTTTTATTTTTGTTGGTTCTTTATTAGTTCAAACCTCTTCCTCTATCGAGCGTTTGAAATCATTGCTGTAAGTGGCCACGAAAGAACACGCCTTTTGGCAGTTACACCTACAACAAACTTAGTTGCATTATTGACATATTTTTCGTTACTTTTTGGACCAATTAATAGATAGATTAACACAGAATACTTGCATCAGCAGAATGATGAAAATAATCTATGTTCTCCTCCAGATGATGTTCGTGTCCTTCGTGAGTGACATTATTCAGTTCGCATAGATACTTTCCACGTTCCTCTGCTGTTTTATCGAGATTAATACTGACACAGTCGGGTTCCATGTAGCACACGTTCTTACAAAACGCTGCGATCATGATTTCCACCACGCGAATCACGTGGTTTACCAGGCGTTTGCCATCAAAGGCTTTTTCAGGTCCAAACTCCAAAGTGCGGCATTCGTCTGCGTCACAGAAGTCTGGAATTAAACAAAAACCTGGAATGAGCGTGGTAGTAGTAGCAGTAGTAGTAGTAGTCGTAGTAGTAGTAGTAGTAGTAGTAGTAGTAGTAGTAGTAGTAGTAGAAGTAGTTCTTTATTTAATGTGGCACCACACTTAGCTACTAGCTACTTACCAGGAATCCCACAACAAAATATACAATAAAAATTACAACCTACATCAAGAAATTATGTACATTAAGTAAAATGTTTTTACAAAAAGGATAACTTATCGAGCTTGATAACTTATCGAGCTCGATAACTAATCGAGCTCGACAAAGCTCGTTTATCGAGCTCGATTACAGAACTGACGAGAAAGACTGGTGGAGAGTAGAGTCTTATGGAGTGCGATGGGGTTTGGAAAAAAACCTCGATACCAACGGTGTTTACTTCATAAGTTTTTTAAGGAGATTCAGACACAGGATTCATAGAGAGGATATGAAGTAAGAGTGGAGAATATTGAAAATCAATTTTCCCATGCTGCCGTTTTTGTTTAGGCGATTCTCTTCCCCAAATATCAGGACGCCCTTTTTGTCGCTTGCGCGCGTTCCTGCTTTTTCTGCAACAACGTGCATTGAGATATTATTGAACTTTTACTGTAAATCTTTAAAGGGTAAATAAAGAACGGAAAACTTAGACATGCATATGAAGCAGTAAAAAAAACTGGATATCGCCGCACCCTTTTTCCTACTCACAACAGCGTCATCTATCGATACAACAACATTAAATCGCACTCTAGTTTTAAAATGCTACTACTTTTGCTCCTTCAATAACGATTGAATCACCAATCTCTTAAACTTTCAATCACATTTTATTTTTGAACACTCTGAATTGTTCGGCGTTAAACACTTCCAAAATAAAGGCAAACCATCACCACAGTGACTTTTGTAGGTGCTTTGAAAACGTCATTTTGCTCTCTGAATCCAACAAAGGCTTTGCCTCTATCCATGAAAATGAATAAACTATCTTTTTTCCCCTTTATTATAATAGTCACCTACGGCAAAAAACGCATTGCAGCTAGATGATGCGTGTAGTAAAGCCCTTATCATCCCGTCAAAAAAATGTTACAAGAGAAATCAACATCGGGGAATTCGAAAAGATCTGTTTTAAAAGTGATTTAAAATTCAAGGTAAAGTCGCACATTTTAAAAGTGCGTCTTTTCGTCAGAAAATCTTTCTGGACCAGTGTGGTCAATAGACCTAACCTATGAAACACTTTTCAACATAGTCATGGACAGAGCTTAATTGTTTATCTAACTTTCTCTCAAAACCTGAAAGTAAAACCCGTAGCTTATTTACAAAACCGGATTTTGAACTAGATACTGATTGGCTAAAACGGCCAAAAAGGCTGCATTGATTTCTGAGGGGCTCCCGTTCTTCCCTCCTTATCCTCCAGCGTGTTGACTGGTCCAGTTTTAAAATTTTCCAGCAGGATTCGATTTCTTGGGTGGCAACCCCATAGTGACTGAGTCAACGAAGTTAAGTCGGTGGACAATCATTTGATGTGCAGTTATGTTGTTAATTCTTTGGTCCATCTGCCGGAAGGAGGGCCAGTAATCCGAGTGCACTTCGGATCTAGGGCGGTGGCCATATCTCGTCTTTCCACTATCTGGAAGTGGTCTTATGCAGGTGAATTTTGTATCGTAACAATTCTAAAAACCCATGTCTCCCTTCGTGCACGTCTTCCCCTATTGTACTGAAATATTGAAAATAGTAGATATATTTGAGATGGATTTTGTCCCATCAATATCTTTATTTAGGCGTTATCCTAGCTATGCATATATGTGTAATTTATCATTCGCCTGTATGAAATAATTTTGATGTTAAAGCGCCCTGGTTACTTTTTGTTGTCACATTTCCACCTTCTTCAGCTTGCGAACCACATGTCCCAGAATATCAAGGAACAATGAGATTATGAAAATATTTACATTTAAAAATCTTTAGACAATGTCTGCTCTAGTATATACTATGTCAGTGATTCTTTTTTAACTCTTTTATTCCAGTAACGGTTATCATAATTTTTGTGTGCCAATAATGGGTGAGTTGCTCGGAGGTGCATAGCAAAGGATGCTCGGATTTTGAGTGCAGGCCGATCAGAGCGATCTTACGACGCTATTTACTGTTTCAGTATATACTTGAGATAATAGAGATTTCAACCTTTGATAAGTGGTTGAACTCGCTCTCGTTGCATTTTACCACGTTCCCAGGTCCACCAAAGCGTGCGACTGGCCTTTCCTAAAGGTGTTTCGAGCAGCCATCCTGTAAGGGTCTACCAATCTTGCTGTTCAAGCATGCATTTAAATCAGAGAAGAAATAAACCATGAACTTCCTCTCTTTCCCAGGTCCACCAAGGGGCAGAATTGGCCTATCCTAAAGGAATCTCGAGCAGTCATCCTGTAAGGGTCTACTAATCTTTGTGTTCAAGCATGTATTCAAATCCAGGAAAGCCTGGAAATTCGTTGCTGGGAATCCTAAGCAGAGAAGAAATAAACCTCGTGCAGGGGCTTACCAAGTGGCACTCTGGGTAACTCCTCGAAAAACTGTTTGATCTCACACCTCTTTTCTTGCATCATCTGCAACGCCTGTACAGCATTCAAAAGGAAAGACCCTTTAACGGTTTTGAACAAATTAAGATGGCCGGCTTAAACTTTGTGCATAAGCATTTTTTTCCCCTGAACATATAGACGCGTATAAGATACGACTTTTATGGTGGATTCTCTTGCTTCGAGAATTTTTGAATTAACATAAAGGAGGCCTTCCACATCGAATGGGAAAAGTGCGAGGTGATTACCGAATTAGTCCCTTTTTAAGTTTGGGTTGAATGTTTCATGGAATCTGCAAAAAATTAACTTCGTGTTGTTGCAACAGTGTTCGGCAACCGACCTACCGGCGTTGAGGTTGAACTCGCCAAAAAAAAATTCATAAATGAATAATAGTAATGATATTAAAAAGATGCACCAAATAGTGGAGTGTTCCTATTGGGTGATGGTTCGAAAGTTTAAAGAATAAAATTATGGCCAATTCACGGCTGGCGGTTTTTTTTCTCCTTACGCCGGTTACCATAAATATTTTTACTATTAACATTTTTTTTACGACTACTGTTTAAAAGCGTTATCGTGGGGCCCTGCTCTAAAGCTGCATACTGACGTAAGGACTTACCATTTTCTTCTTCTCCTTGTTGGAGTCTACTCAGCTAGCAATAGCGAATAACGATCTAAATTTCAATGATTCTGTGACTTTCTTCAGTTTCCTAATTGACTATTTCGCACTTATGCAAATTACCTCTTTTTCACACAGTTGTTTAGAACAAAATGAATAGAACCTCTTTAGCTGACCGTAAATCATTGCTAAGCACAAGGTAAAACAGCCTATTATTTCAACTTGCGACATCCTCATTACTGCCTCGCGTAAGGTAAGTTTGATTATTTTTCATCTTCTGTTATAATGGCGAAGTGTGTTTGCCGTTGTCACAACAGAAAACAGGACAGTTTGTAATTACAGTTATTACAACGATTACTAAAAATTTAGGGTTTGTTCATAAAAACGTTGGGTTGTTATGTACTTTCATTTAGGACGGAATATATTATTTGTATGTGGTGAAAATATTATCTGCGTTTGCATGTCCTATAACTCCCCTGTTCCCGCGCTTTTTTGATCTTACATTCTGCTGTTGCCTATCAAAAATGGACCCCCCTAATAAAAACGTTATTATTTAAACGCTGGTAAATTTACTAGTTGACGAAAGAAACAGACCTGACTTCGAACATACCTAAAGGGAAAACATACCCTATTGATAGGGGTAGGAAACGTCTTAACTGACTGACGTGACTGACAAACTGGCTACCATGAAAACTACCAAAGGTAGCTTTTTGTATTTCTAAAGGTAGAAAATTTACACGATCAAATCTGTTGAACTCACCGATCATTTTTTTTCTTAATTAACGACAAGTTGTGAAGAAAAAAAGTGTTTGTTTCTTGAGTCACAACAATTGACCATACCCTCACGGCTCCCAAACAACAACAACGCTCAGTAAATTAAGGCATTTCTTGTAATATCAGCATGGATATGGAACGACTTAACTGACAAACCTGACTGGCAAACTGGCTACTGTAAAAAATTCGCGGCCCGTATATCTGACGGAAGAGAACTTATTTGTTCAAATCGGTTGATCTCACCGACCTTCTTTCCTAATTAAAAAAGATTTGTAAAGAAACAAAGTCATTGTTTATCGATTCACTGCAATTATCATTTATCCTACGGCCCTCAAAATACAATAACGCACAATAGATTAAGGCGTTCTTTTGTAACATCCGTTTACAGGATTTTTCAACTCTGATACACTAATATGGGAAAGTAAACTGAGACTACCGAGTGTGTACTTATATTCTGTCCAATGCTAGAGACGACACGCTTCGGAAGAAATAAAGGAGAAATCACAACAATAAGTCTTCCTTTGTGCTGCCCACTAGTCTCCTTTGAGAAAAAAACTACTTTTAATTCATGTTATGCAAGGCAAGGTTTTTATTTTTTCGCTTTTTTTTTTATTATAGCCATATCGTTTCTCCCCCACCCTAGCATCAGCACTGCACTGATGAGGCCCAGAAGGCCGAAACGGTACTGTCTGCAGTTAGTTATATATATTGTTTTATTTTGTTTTTTAACAAATTCAAATTCGTGTCAGACTGGGGTGGTGCGAGGCTACGTGTCGGCTTTTATTCGGTGTGGGATGCCTTTTATTCTGTTACCAAACCGGTTATAGCGTTTGCGACAATGGGACCAGGGTAGTCAGAGAACAAGGAAAAATGAATTTATCAAATTATTTATTATCACGTGAAACACAGTGGAGCAAACGAACAAATCTAGCTTACTAATACTGAACAGAGGTAAATTGACAATTCTGTTTCCCATTTATCTTGAAAAAAAAAACAATTTGACTAAAAAACCTAACCTTTTTTTATATCGCCTAAAAAAGATTTACTATCAGAGCACCACTCTCTACATTTGTCCTCGTAGCCATCTTTCCTTCCATAACGTCATTATCGAGAACATTTTTCTTCAAGTGTACTTCTGTTTCCCACAGGCATTTTTCCAAATGTACACAACTTAACTAAACTGGTGGCTGACTGGAAAACTCAAGTTATTTAGCTTCCAGACTCTCTATTTTCTAAATTCGTCACTTGTTACTAACCCTAAAAAACAACAAAGTTTTGACATCAAAACAACTGCGTCAAGTGATCTTTTCCAATTAGTAATGTTACAGATAAGAGCTAAGAGAGGTATTACATACAGCGAAAAAAGCGGAAGATCTCCATGAAGAAGCACTTAAACTTTTTTCCATTCAAAGTTATTTCTTAAATTTCATTTTTAGTTTGTTCTATGCTTATCACATCGCCTACGATCCTTTTTGTCCTAGTGCATAAACGACTTCCATTTTTTGCGTTATCATTTGCGACCTTGTTAACTCTCCTAGTTAATAAATGGAAATCTACTTGTCTTCTTTTAAAAGATAATATGTCAAGACAAACTTGACAATCATAACGTCTTCTCGGTCCACGTGATCCAGTTCACAGAGCGGGATATTTGCTGCTACTTCCCCCTCTCTTATCTCCCTCGCTGAGAAAGGGAAAACCTTCTCCTCGCGGGAATCAGGCATCAGTACTATTCTGTTGACATGAAGCATAAAGTCATTACTGTGGAGAATCATGATAAGGTTTATTTTATTTTTGACAGTTTTCAGGTTCGGAGACATGGTTTTAGATTTCCTCACTCCTATATGGAAAATTAACGATATTGATAGTTGTCGTAAAATACGTCACCTATATGCAAGTACTTTGGCTTATCAGCAACGATCATTTATCCTCTGCACAGCGTTCCAGATTCAAGAGTGAGAATCTATCCTTTATGATAAAGATGAGTCCCTCACCTCGTTCCTACTACCACTGCCGTCACTGCGGACACCAGCTCCAAGGAGAGTCCCGCAAATCGCAGATGCGCCCTCCACCGGTTCCCATTCCAGCACCTGTACTCAGTGCTGAATAGGTGCGGCCCCTTGACGTCACTCCATTTCTCTCCCTTCCAGCGGAAGGAGAACACTCCTCTTTCTTCCAAAATTCATTTTGGTTTGGCTCTCTGAAATGAAACCGAATGTTCAGTTCATGTTAATATGATATCTTTTCTCATTATTTTTAAAATTCAAGCATCTCACCTGGAAATGCATCAGGCCCCGCAGACGCTGGACCTCTCCTTCCTGCAGAACACGGTGGGTTGCGGCTG
Organism: Stylophora pistillata; assembly: GCF_964205215.1. Lineage (NCBI taxonomy): Eukaryota > Metazoa > Cnidaria > Anthozoa > Scleractinia > Pocilloporidae > Stylophora > Stylophora pistillata. Next base: position 25,765,695 of record NC_142524.1, read on the forward strand.
CATTTTTCGAGTGCTGTGACATGTTCTTCTGTTTTATTATAGCAGTGCAGCCAGTCACCGCACAGCGAACCGCTCTCTCTGGGCACTCGCTTAAATGCAGTGTTAAGTGGAGTCTGCAAAAGAATCAAAATTAGGGGGAGCTGGCTGGCTAGTGCAACTTTTGGATATTTTATTGGCCTTAAATAGTCATTTTACTATTGATTTCTTAATTAAACAGATAATATCTTACCGTGGAAGGCTTGTTCCGCAGCTTAGAGGGCATAGTACTCTCTTATTAGAGCAAAGGGAAGCGGTATGCTCCTCGAAGGATTCCCTTGTTATTTTTCTACCGCATTCCTGGCAAGGGAGCTTGTGCTTTGCACACTGCGCAGTGTGTGCTGCCATCCTCTCCCTTGCCACCACCTCTCCACACCCATCATTGGCACACGGCATCGGAAACTTTCCACATGTTTGTAAGTGCTGCTCGTGCTCGTGAAATTTTCCTGTCCATAGACAGCCGCTCTTATTGCACTTGACATCAAAATTTCCCAGGATGTCGTCGAGTGCGATATTGACGTGAAGGGTACCTGTTCCTATCGGTGCTTTACAAAGTGGGCATTTTGGGAAAGTCTCAATGCCCATGAGAGTCGCAAGGCAGTGTCGAAAGCCTGTATGCCCACATGCCAGAGTCACAGGTTTAACCATTGTCGATAGGCTTCAAATTAACAGACAATAAAGAGAGTTTAGTACACACTATTGCAAAACTAGTGTTGACAAGTCAAGTAATTCCCTTCAAAAATACCCCTGCTAGCAAGGAATTCAGTTCGAAAAGTTGTCGAAGGAAAGTGGAATTTAATCATGGAGTAATGATTCCTTACTCAGAGTTACAACAAACGCAGAACATAAATCTTAATGTTTTAAGGCTTCATAGTTTACTTCTGTTCCTAGACACATTGCTATCATTTCGTCTAATTGGTCAAATTCCTGTTGAGGGAGCAACATTTCTCTCATCTTAGAAAGACAACTGGTGAAGTATAAACCATTTCAGCTCGATCACAGAAGTAAGCAAGTTTGCATTAATGATTTTCATTGCCTTGATATTTAAACATCCCGTCCTTTTGCCTGAAGATTATTACAATTTCGCTCATGATCTCTTTTTCCCAGAAAATGCGAATATAGTTCCGCAGTTAAAAAGAACTTCTGCCTTCTGAATGCCCTGAATGCTGTCGGTTGTTCTCCTTAAACGTCATGTTTAGCCTTTGTATTTTGAATTCGCAATTTTTTTCTCAAAGAAGCTGCGTGGTATTGTTTGCTTTAATGCTGATTTTTAAGTGCGACTTCAAACCGGAAATCCAAAAATAAAGAGCCACGAAAATTTTTATTCTCGTCAGGCATAAGGGGGTCTAATTTCTTATCTGTTTTGAAATGTTCAACTCGACACCGAGCTTGGTTTGAAAACCAGCGCATTTTGAAGTTCAGAGTTATGGTGGTTGCTTGACATACAGCTCCACGTTGTTGAAAAGTATAGACTTATCTGTTATAAAAAGTTCTTTTGTACATTTTTTTGGGTTCAGTTGAGATAATCAGTAGGCTAGATAGCCAAATTTAAATTCAGACTTTTTGCACTATTTTCCGGCCGCAATTTTAGTGAACCAAAGATACACCCACCACAATTGCGACTCCATACTAGGCTCTTTAAATTTGCGCAAAACATTTCGACGAATATCTCAAGTTTAGAAAACAAAGAGACCTAAAAATTAGAGAGTTATTTCTTAACCTATCTCCTATAACATTGAAATTTCTTAACGAATGTACTGAAGATCTATCTGTCGATGCGTGACAGCGAAAACAAGCAGTTGCTGACAGATAAAAATCATCGCAATAATAAGAAAACAAAAAGAGACTTACCATACAGAACAGTTAAATAGCGCGCCGGGAGGAGAAGTAAACTCAAAATGCTCATGAGACATAGCGAATCTGGCAATGAATAAGGCAGCGGAGTGATCTAGTCCAAGCGAGATCTGCTTTTAATTTGTTGAAATTACCAAGATTAACTGATAAGTAAACGATATATATCACCTTGTGGACCTCAATGGGAAATGTGTATTCCCTGGACAATTTGACACGTATTCATCAATAACAATTGATACTGATCTGGTAGCAATCGATCCGCGAAGTGACAGTTACCCATGCATGGTCTCAAGTTCCTGTTCAAACAATAAAGTTTCCATTCTGCGTGTACGGGTGTCTATGTGTGCACACCACTTCCTAGAAAAGGGTCACTTGCCCGTTTGATGTAATTAAAGAACAATTGGACGATTAAAAAATTGCGTTTGGTGCATTTGCGGAAAACGATCCCAAAATTGTTTAACTATCAGTGTAAGTGTCCCGTAGCGACAGGCCTAGGTGACATGGGTGTGCCGTGAAACAAAAGCCTTTAATTAAGACATAGATCATATACACGTCGGTCAGTTTCATTTTCGGCGTGGTTTCGCGTCATCGAAGGACATCGATTAGTGTAGCAAGCACTTAAGTCTTTTAGATTAAGCCTTCAACTCTACGAGATGAACCGCAGTAAGCGCGCTTTCCAAAGAACTGTTGTCTTTCTGGATAAACGGCACAGAAGCGTGCCAAACAAGACTGAGCTGGGCAGGCTCACTACCGCCAAGCGGATTTCTGATTTATCATTTACAAAGAACGACAGCTCTTCCCAAATCGGAGAATTACTGGTGAGAGCATTTCCTCCCCTTACAGGAAAAGACCTTAGCAGGTAAGTGCTGCTCCCTACATAATCTGTATCGTAGGCTAGAAAAATGGTTCCAGGGAAAAGAATGAGAAGTACCGTAATAAAATAAGCGAAATGCCGAAAAGAGGCGAGATTGGATGTAAACGTGAATGAAAGAAAACTAAGGTTGCTGTAATATATATTCCTTTAGATGTCTTGCAATTACTAATAACATTGAGAATTTCTCGCCAAGTGAGAGGATTTATTGCATTTAAAATTGGTTACAAGGCAACACTTCGAACAACTTGCCAGTTTGCAATCATTTGTGACGTGATAAAAAAATGAAATGAAATGTTGGCCAATTTTATTAAGAACATCTTAGATGATAATCTTCCTTGTACCAGTGCACATTGAATTATTTAAACTTACAATACTCTTTTTCATGTGACATACTGTGCAATCTTTCTCTTATTGCTACAATCTAAAGCAAATACCACTAAAACAAATGTCACAGTGCATGCGAAATTAATGTATGTACCTTGCAGAAATAAACCCAGAGTTAAATTCAATTCAACAGAAAAATTAGTGTGGGTAACTACAATCACCTTTCTGTCATTACTTTATTACACTAGCTTGGAAATAATAACATCGTATGCGAGAGGGCATGCAATGAGGACAGTGGCAACTGGCCTTCAAAGTGGCGTGCAGCTCATGAACCACTTTGGTGGAAGTAGAAAGAAAAAGATCTTTATATTTTTACCAAGTCAAGGTCTGTGTATATTTGAAATGTTACTTATGTCAACCAAACCTTACATCTGCACAATGTGTTTAAGTTGTTATCGTCAAATGGAGCATAATTATGTCTTGGGCAATCTTTCTGTCATAATTTTAATTCAATTTAGCTTTCTATGAACTTATATTTATGCTCGATACTTTATTTACTTAATATCTAAGTAAGGTGTCTTTCCCTGCAGCCTTGCAACTTCTAGCACAAATTAATAGGAAAATAACAAACCTCCGGTACTACACAGAACTTTCAGAAGAAATTGGTCATTTGTTACCTCATCACCCTAGGAATAGTGATGTGCATGACTACTGCAATTTTCCAAATATTAATAGAGTAGCAGAGGCTGGCTTTATCAAAATGCATACCTTAACATGAAACAATTCAAAGGTTGATGGCCTTTATGTCATAATTGTATCCACAAACACTTGCAACAGTCTTCTAAAAGCCCATTTCCGGTCAAATTTATAAAAAAATTTATAGATTATAGACATTTGATCACCACATGTGCATGCATAACCTGTTCTCTCACCACAGCTCTGTCATCTTCCACTTCATCAACAGCATCCACTTCCACATCTTCATTGTCCACAGTCAGTTTACCACCCACATCTGGAGCCTCTTCAACACCTTCAGCATCTCCAACCCTTGTACCACCAACATCTACAGCCACTTCTACATCTTCTTCATCAACAGTCAATTTACCACCAACATCTACAGCTACTTCAACATCTCCACCATCTGCAGTCACTTTACCACCAACATCTACAGCTACTTCAACATCTCCATCATCCACAGTCACTTTACCATCCACATCTCTATCCACTGCTGCCTTAACATCTACATCATCACAGGCCACTTTACTGTCCTCATCTTCAAGCAGCCTTGTATCTACACTGCCACTAGCACAACCCTCCACATCCACTCCACTGGATCTGATGCCTTTGCCAGTTGATGGAGGTAACTGGAAAAAAGTTTTGTCAATATTTGAAATTAATTAAGCTTTTCAGATCCTTCACAAAAATTTGAAAATATCAATAATTACAAGTCTGAGTTGAAAGGTATCTGCTTATACTACCAACAGCTTGGAGTTTGTCTTTCCCTTTGTAATTCAATTTACTGACTAGTTATGTTATTTTCAGTGGGTACATCTCATCCTGCCAATTGAAAGTGCCTAGATGAAAATCGAAGAAGTATGACAAGTTCTAATTTAATTCTGAATTTTAAGTGTAATCTAAATTGCTTTTGACATCATAGCTTCTACGCGACGATATCTCACAGCAATGGCAACTGCCAGTGCAAGAGGACTGACATCAGGTATAACTGCAAGTTTGTCTTATTTTTTTTATTCGCTTTCTGCATTGGTGTTCTAAATGTGTATATGGGTGTGTATAGGATGATTACAATTTAAGTCTAATGTTACTCAACAGATGAGATCTCAGACTTGTCAGATGAGTCCGATTCAAACCAAGGCGGTGAGTTGGTGCAATTACAGTTTCAATTGATCTTAATAAAGATACCCAATAAATTCAATAGGAGAACACTTAATCACTTCGCCCCTTGCAGGCTCGTAACACTTTCAGAAGAAGCTGTTATTAAGCTTTCTTCTGATGTACAGCTTGCAAGGATTTATGTGAAACTACTCTGAATACAAGTATTTTCCTGAACAACACCTCTGAAAGTGAAAAGTAACCTTTAGTTAATTTAAAGACCTTTCACAATTCTGCCATAGACCTGATCTTGATGTCTGCACCTTTTCCTCTGTTAGGCCACAATATGGGACCATCCATTGTATCATCTGACTCAGAAGATGACACTAATGGTGAGTAAAAGGATGTTCAAGTAAGTTAAAACTATAGACTTCTGAAGCATTATGTTATGTAGTTACCCACAGATACAGGTATTCGTTCCAGTTCCAGTTCCAGTTAGACATATATAAATTTATTGGAAAAAACCCTACCAATCTGAGTCACACATCACTCAAGAAAGGATATAGACAAATATGGTATTAAGTGCTTCAATGGACTCATAAATAATGGACTTACATAGGGATAACTACATATGAAAATTGGTGATTAGTCTGTATTATCCTACACTGAGGTAAAGGAAGTAATGATTTGTGGGATTATCATCTTTTACATCAAAGTACTTCCTATCTTTTATTTATTTCTTTATTTTTTTTTTTGCAGAAGTGATAGTTTACTCAGAAGAGGCTAGACTCTGTAAGCTCACCTTGATGTCTTACTGAAATAAATGGAAATCAATTTCCATTAATGCCTGTACCATGCTAACCTCCTTTTTTCCCATGCATCTGCTCAGAGAAAGATTACAAGAACCATTTTTAACAAAGCCAATGCATCTGTGTGTCTGTACTTTGGGAGATCACATCCTTGCAAGCATAATGCCCCAATCATTTAGTTTAATAAGTATATAAACTATCATCTACATTATTCTTTATCAATGAACAAGTATACCTGTATTAATTATATTATTTTGTCTCTCTAGATGGCTATGTCACTGATGATCATTCGATATCAGGAGTGATAACAAGTATATTTGCAATGAGTTTACCTCAGATAGTGCATTAAACAACAAACTGAGCACCAAAAGCACAGGTATACACAATGTCTAATCCAACTGAATACATTCATACACATTTACTACAATCACTCTCCTCATGGATATTATATATACAAGGCTAAAAGATTATGGAAAAATTATTAAAATGTTTAAACCAAACGTTTTCAGCTGTTTGCCATCATCAGATGGCATCATCAGATGGCAAACAGCCGAAAACATTTGATTTAAACATTTTAATAATTTTTTTTTTTACAATTTTTTATCCTGGTATATAAAATATCCTTTATTAAGTGAACATCATGGAAACTCTCCTCATAATTCCCCATTTCTTATAGGTGAAGCTGTTCATAGCAGGACCAATGAGGTGCTGCAATGCATTAATCTTTTAGAGGAAAGAGGGCAAAGCACAGCCATTTCATTTCTTATCCACTCTTTTGAAGAGGTAATTAGCTTGTTTAGCAGTATGTAGAAAAAGCCCACATAGGATGAGATCATCACTCATATCCTACCCTTTGATCGGCAGGGAAAAAGAAACTAATTTGCAGGTTTAAAAAAAAAAACCAGGAGCTACAAACAAGTCTGTCAAATAGAACCCGTTTTTTCTTTTGACCACCAACTGTGGGAAAATAGCTGTGAACAATTCAAATAGTACAGTCATGTTCATGAACATATCTTACTGTACTGTTTCTTTTTATCTTAGTTCACATGGCAAGGATCAGAGGATGGTCGCATAATGGTGGCTGTGCTTTTGCCCTTCAGCTGTCCTCTTGTTAGCAAGAGAAGACTGGTTAGGTTAGTTCACTCAGCATTTGCTTTTATTTTTTTATTGATTTTTCTCTGCCTAATCTGTCTCCACATTTTGTTTAACTCAAGTGTATTTGATATTTATTAACCTTCTCTGTATTTACTTTTTCAAGCATGCTCCACACTGTGGCAAACAGCCCAGATATTTACTTCTGGATTGCAAAGGACAGCAGCGATGAAGCCCAGAAAGGTAGCTAAACCTAATCTTTGGTTAAGAATGCAAAAGCAAATACACCTAAGTATTAATTTTAATCAGCTTTTTTTTTTTCTAGCATTAAAGTAATAATTATAATTATCATAGTTATCATGACTGTTGCTATTTTTGATATTAACATGAATATTAGGGTGGTTTTGTGGATGTTATTATTAGCACAAGAGTGATTGTACTTTTCATTGCAGTCAGAGTAAAATATGGTATTTCACAAAGCCCTGGCATTGTGGTATTTGTTCTGGCCCCTTGCCATAGCAGAAACATGCCACAGTGCGTGGAAATCTTTGAGGGTAAGCGTGATAATTTTGAAATTCTAAATCTATTTTGTGGTAATGTGAATGACACCTTTCATTTTTAAAAGTGTATCATTTGTCATTAAGGTAGTGACTGGGGTAGAATAATTTGCAAGCTCTTCTCTTTGCTTCACCAGTACTCTGATTATCCATAGATTGTTTATGATACCCCCCCTGCAAAAAAACCCAACAAACAAAAAGGGACATGTACATGTCCCAAAAACATATTTTTTTCTAACTTCCATGTTCAACAAACACAAAATTTCCTCTAAAGGAATCTCTGCAAGGTCTTTAATAATCATCCCTACAACAAGAAAAGCTTCGATCTATTAATCTTTTTAACACTAACATGTTTTGTACCTTGTACCTTACAAGAAGCAAACTTGGATCGTGTGGGCCTTCAAGATTCCATTGGCAGAGCACAGGCTCTATGTTCTGCAATGAGGGATGAATGGTATGGAATGCAAACTTTCAGCTATTTATGTATTCAAAATAAAAAAGATTATAAAATCTAAAACATGAGAATGAAAGGTACTGACATGTACAGGTTCTTCTCTCAACAGGAAAAAGTTGGATGACTGGCGGAAACAAAGAAAAAGTCAAGAGCTACAGTACCAGGTACACAAGACCCCCCCAGTTTTGAATTCAATTCAAAATAATACACTTACAAAATCACATTATTTTAATTTTACTCCCTGTTATATCCATTAGAAAACTTTAAATGTAAAAACAGGCATTACAGTCCAGCCCCAGTAATAACACCAACACTGCTAGAAGCTCCCAGGGAACCAGCTCCAACAATACTGTAAACAATCAGAAATGTACTCCCATTAGTTATCTCAAAGGACTTAATTGTAACACCTATTATACCCCTCAGAACAATTTATTTTTTTAAACAGGCATTACAGTCCAGCCCCAGCAGTAACACCAACACTGCCAGTAGCTCCCAGGGAACCAGCTCTAACAATATTGTCAACAATCAAGATAAAACCTCTGTAAGTTATCATCTGCTTTCTCTCTACTCTTAAGTTTAAGTATATGTAAGCGTTGGAAAAAGGAAGAATGAAATGTACTCACATCAGTGATCTCAAAGGAAACACTTACCAAATTGTGCTATTTTAATTTTACTCCCTAACATACCCACTAGAATACTTTAACTTTTAAAACAGGCAATACAGTCCAGCCCCAGGAGTAACACCTACACTGCCAGCAGCTCCCAGGGAACCAGCTCTAACAATATTGTCAAAAATCAAGATAAAACCTCTGTAAGTTATCATCTGCTTTCTCTTTACTCTTAAGTTTAAGTACATGTAAGGTTTGGAAAAATGAAGAATGAAATGTACTCACATCAGTCATCAGGAAACACTTGCCAAATAGTGCTATTTTAATTTTACTCCCTAACATACCCATTAGAACACTTCAATTTTTAAAACAGGCAATACAGTCCAGTCCTAGCAGTAACACTAACACTGCTAGCAGCTCTCAAGGAACCTGTTCCAACAATACAATAACTGTAAACAGTCAGAATAAAACCTCTGTAAGTTATCATCTGCTTTCTCTCTGATCTTAAGTTCTGATACATGTAAGGTTTGGAAAAATTAAGAATGAAATGTACTCCCATAAGTCATCTACACTAATTAATAATCTAATGTCATGGTATGTAAAGAGTATACAGTGATTTTCCATTTCAATATACCTATGCAGGCATGTTTGTTTTATAATAATTGTGTGCACCGTGTCCAGCATTCTCTCTAATCTTAAGTTTAGGTCCACAAGAGGTTTGAACAAATTAAGAATGAAGTGTACTCTGATTATTTAACTCAACTAATTCATAATCTAAAGTTGTGTCAAGTGTATACAGTGATTTTCCATTTAAATATACCTACCCATGTATGTTTATTTTATAATTGTGTACACTGTGATATGCCTTATCTGTCATAATAATATCCGTCATAATAATGTTTGTCTTTATAGAAAATAAGGGCTCTACGCAGGGCGAGGATGACAGCACCACCAACTAATGGTGGTGGAACAACCATTTTCATCCGTATTGGCAATGGAAAAAAGTTTTCCAGGGCCTTTGAAAAGAATGCCTTTTTCCAGGTAAGAATATAATGTAATATATACTACATGATACAAAGTCATGATGATGTTGGTGATAGTAAGTGATGTATGTTTTCTTTTTTGATGATATGAAAACAATAAATAGGAAGTCTATGACTGGATTGGTTCGCTCGTTGAAGTACCACTCCACTTCACGCTACAGAGAAGAAGGGAAGTGGTGAGGCACTCTGATTGTCTACAAGGGGACGAAGTCCTGGACCTTTTAGAGAGGGTATGTTTCAATCAGAACCCACTTTAGTTTTTTCATTGTCTTGAAATAACGCATTCCCATTCGATCCACATTTAGTTCTGAAAATGAATTAACTCTTAATTCTCTAAAATCATTAAATACCAAAGAACAGCATGGGCTAGGGTAGCATAATAAGTTATTTTAAGTGTGACCTTTCATCATAATGGTCTAATTTTAAATTCTTTATCAAATTTTCAGAATACTGAGGAGATGACTACCTCGGAGCTGTCACTGGTAGGTGCAAAAGTCATTTACTAGAAAATAGGGGTTTCATTCTCAATTTCAGATAGAATGTCAAGTTTGTATTAAATGATGATCGAACTCTGTTTTTATTTGGAACTGCACTTATATTAGCATATTAACATTGATCTGGTATCCTTAGATTATTTCCCTTCATAAATGCCCCAGGTGACTTGTAAGCCAGGACTCCTATGACATGACATTTCTAGATTATTCCCCTTCATAATCCCCCCAGGGCTGCCGTTGACCAGCTCTCCGTGAGCCGTGTCCGGTTACGACCTGGTATCCTTAGATCATACCCCTTGGTAATCCCCCCAGGGCCGCCGTTGACCAGCTCTCCGTGAGCCGTGTCCGGTTGCGACCTGGTATCCTTAGATCATACCCCTTGGTAATCCCCCCAGGGCCGCCGTTGACCAGCTCTCCGTGAGCCGTGTCCGGTTGCGACCTGGTGTCCTTAGATCATAACCCTTCGTAATCCCCCCAGGACCACCGTTGACCAGCTCTCCGTGAGCCGTGTCCGGTTGCGACCTGGTATCCTTAGACCACACCCCTTGGTAACCCCCCCAGGGCTGCCGTTGACCAGCTCTCCGTGAGCCGTGTCCGGTTACGACCTGGTATCCTTAGATCATACCCCTTGGTAATCCCCCCAGGGCCGCCGTTGACCAGCTCTCCGTGAGCCGTGTCCGGTTGCGACCTGGTGTCCTTAGATCATAACCCTTCGTAATCCCCCCAGGACCACCGTTGACCAGCTCTCCGTGAGCCGTGTCCGGTTGCGACCTGGTATCCTTAGACCATACCCCTTGGTAACCCCCCCAGGGCTGCCGTTGACCAGCTCTCCGTGAGCCGTGTCCGGTTACGACCTGGTATCCTTAGATCATACCCCTTCATAATCCCCCAGGGCCGCCGTTGACCAGCTCTCCGTGAGCCGTGTCCGGTTACGACCTGGTATCCTTAGATCATACCCCTTAGTAATCCCCCCAGGGCCGCCGTTGACCAGCTCTCCGTGAGCCGTGTCCGGTTACGACCTGGTATCCTTAGATCATATCCCTTGGTAATCCCCCCAGGGCCGCCGTTGACCAGCTCTCCGTGAGCCGTGTCCGGTTGCGACCTGGTATCCTTAGATCATACCCCTTCGTAATCCCCCCAGGGCCGCCGTTGACCAGCTCTCCGTGAGCCGTGTCCGGTTACGACCTGGTATCCTTAGATCATACCCCTTGGTAATCTCCCCAGGGCTGCCGTTGACCAGCTCTCCGTGAGCCGTGTCCGGTTGTGACCTGGTATCCTTAGATCATACCCCTTCGTGATCCCTCCAGGGCCACTGTTGACCAGCTATTCCTTAGCTGTGTCCAATGCGACCTGGTATCCTTTAATTATTCTCCCTCCATAACCCTTCCCCCCCCCCCCCCATCCAGCTGAAGCTACTTTGACCAGGCTCTTCCTATCTATTTTTAAATTATTCTTTTATTTTATAATTCAGCCAGACAGTAAGCACTGTGCATTGTGAGGTATTCCCTTACTCTTCTCCTCACCCCAAAATCACTGTTATGAAGTGTCCCCTAACCTTAACTCTAACCTGATGTTTTTAATTTGTGGCTAATGATAACCCTTAACAGGATACTTCATGATAAGTGTCATTCTTTGCCATGATCATTCCTTAAAAATAAATTTATAGATATATATATATGCAGTTATATATATATAACTCCCCCACGGCCATGTACTTTATAGTACACTATACTATTTTCATTTCTTGTTATTATAATGATGGTCATAGCTCATTCTACAGATGTTCAATCGAAAAGCCATCTAGGTTTGTTAATTATGACATTTCTTCCCTGTTTTCCATGATTAAAAGTGTTAAGAATGAAATGATTTATGACTCAATTTCTTATGGTCTTCCTTTTGAAACTTCCTGGGTGTGTTGCTGTTGGCCTTTCAACTTGTTCTCTAGTTATTGATAAAAGCAAGAAGGACATCATTTGTAGAGTTATCTTCCTCTCCAGAGTTGATGGAATCATTGTCGTTCTCATTGTTACCACTTGCATGGCTTTCACTTTGCTCTACTTAACTTTAGCTAAGTTGGGGTTTTCACTGTCTTGCAAGGATTGCCTACAAGTTAGATCTCTTTCTTTCAGTTGTGTTTGCAGCATTACTGAACCACAGCCTTCAGGATTCAGTTGGAAAAGTCAATACCTTGCAAAACATCCACTGTGTAGTTCTTAATGCTGTTGATATATTAGTCAAAGGCCATGGTGCTTGAGGCACTTTATCCTCTCTTGTGAAAAAAGTTGTTTACATTCTTCAAACCAATCTTTCCCAGAATAATCAGGAAGAGTCTTTCCTGTGTTTTTGTGGTGGTTTCTTTTTTGTTATCCTTTGCCTGCTCTCCTCTTTTCTTCTTATCGAGCTGCATCACCTTGATATGCTGGAGGTTATCAACCACACATGTTGCCTTCACGATCCCTTGCTTTTCTAGTAACATTGGCTTACCCTGAAGCAAGGAGAACAATTTGCTGACTTCTAGCAGAGCAGATGCAGTGTGTCGAGCTCAAGATGTTAAATGCAACACAAGATGAAGACACTTGGAGAGAGAAGCGAAAGTTAGGGAGGCATATTCAAGATGTCTGCAAAGACACCATGTCCCTAAAAGAGTGTAGACGTTGAGAGTGTTTTGCTAGCTGTTTGGCAAAGATGCAGCATACCTGACACAGCTCTTGTGAAGATACCATTTCACTTATGCCAAGAAAGCAGAACTACCAAAAACCTCAATCAAGAAGTCAGAGATCAAGTCAAGATACGACATACCTCGCACAGCTCTTGCAAAGCCACCACTTTAGTAATGCCACGAGAGTAGAACTACCATGAAACTCAAGCTAGAAGTCAGAGATTAAGCGTACTGCTTCATGTATCCTGAAGAGTATGGCATGGATGAGAAGTACAAAAGCGACTCTCGCAGATGCATGGTGACAAGGAAGAGCTTGACAATGCTAAAGATGAGCGAAGAGATATTGCAGACGACTAACGCGATAAAATGTCTCTTAATAAGAGTACCCTGGTTTTGAAATCTGTTGTGATGGAAACAGTCATAATTATAAATGCAGAAGAATTATTAAGACAAATGCATGTAGTACATGTAGTGTTATCTAAATGGTATAAAATCCATGTAAAATCTATAATTGCTAAGATACTTTAAAAAGTGTTGGGATGAAAAGTCATGCAAATGCAGAGGAGATATAACTACATAAGCAGAATCATGTTTATACACTTTTTGTTTGTTTCTGAACATGTAGATGCATCTAAATAGTATGAAATCATGTAAATTCTATAATTAATAAGAATTACTTTGAAAATTTTTTTGATGGAAACACTCATATATATACTTCTTGTTTATTTTTGAACATTTAGATTTGTCGAAATAGTGTAAAATCATGTAACCTCTACAATTACTGAGATACTTTGGAAATTGTTGGAATGGAAACGGTCATGTATGAACTTTTTGTTTATTTTTGAAAATGTAGTTTTCATTTAAATACAAAACTATACAATTACTAACATATTTAGTGTGACCTCCCTCCTTCCAACATTTCATTCAGGGAGATGGTTCCCCCTTAAATCCATTATTTTTATATAAACTCACCTCCAACCCCACCCCTCCCCCCCTTCTGAACCCTAAGGGGTCCAAATTGTATGACAGTTTTCAGAGATGGGCCAGTGAATAATTTAAATTCTCTGGATAATACTTCCCAGCAGCACCTACACAAGGGTGGTATGCCACTCATGGGATGAGTGGCATATCACCCTCTGCCTTTGTTTCATTGCAGGTGTCATTCAAGGGAAACTACCCCTCAGACGAAGAGGAACTCTCAGAGACAATGAAAGGTAAACAAAATAGTAAATAGAATAAGCATGACCAATGTTAACACCACCAACTTCATATTTATATTCAAAACTCTTCTTTATCAAACTTGCTTGTGCAGTGTTTGTGCCATGGTGAAGCACAGTGAGGCACCTGTTTCTTCCAGTAAATGAACAAAATAAATTATAATGGTTGTGAATTTGATTGGGGGGTACATCCCAAAATATCTCCAACAAGCCCCTTAGCTTGTTATTTTTATCATCAGTTGATGGTATGTAAACATGAACAACCCTCATTTTTGCCTTTATTCTAGTGAGCACATTACAACATTCAACTAATCTCTCACTTTTCCCTCTATGTTACATGGAAACAAAAGATGGAGCCAGGCAGGTTAAAAAAAAGAGAAAGGAAAAAAGATCTCACAAGGATCGAAAGGGAAAGAGAAAGAGGGAAGATCCCAAACACTAAAAATAAATTGTGTTACATCCCTCATGATCAGTAATACCAGTAAACTTGATCATACCAAGACAAAGGCAGATCCCAAATTACTACTAAATTCATTTCATGTGTACCTCACCTAACCATAAGTATACAAGTGCAAATGATATTCTATTACAATATTAGGGTTTTTTCTTGTTTACAATACTGGTTATGTGTAAAAGGAACACAACTTTTTTCTTCAACTTTTCCTTTCAAGTAGTAAATAGAAATAGATAACATGTACAGTGGAAGCTCAATTTAATGAAGTGCCAAGAGACTGGGGAAATTGCTTACTTATATGGAGGGTTCGTTATAATTATAGAGGTTCTACAGCATTCCTATTACTGTAACTTTAGCCAGGCTGGAACTGAAGTATCAGTTCATTATACCAACAACTTCGTTGTATAGAGGTTCATTAAATCGAGGTTCCACTGTCCCAATCACTTAAAATCTCCTACTTAAACCTTTAAAGGGACTTGGATCTAATTTCTCCATACAATATCATCCTTCAATCACACACAAGGCCATGAAGGTTTGAGGAAATAATCATTAACTGGAGAAGCTCTTGATAAATAAACAAACTCTCCTTGTCAGCACCTTAGGAAATGTGTAGAGAACAGTATGGAGAATGTGCATACTAATGCTAGAGTGTAGAGGGTTGATACAAGTCATACCAAAGTTGAATGAACACAACATGTTAAGGCTACAATACAACAATGACTGCATTCATTCAGAAAGTGTACTGTTAACCCTTTAAACCCTAATATCAGGAGGGGATATTCTCAATACCTGTCTTAATACATTTCCAAAGTGTTAACAACAAAAATTAGTTTTAACAATCTAGAGTGTGTTTAGTTGGTGATGACATTTCCTTCATTTTTGTGACCTGAATGTGTAATTCAGGGGTGACATTGTAAGGAGAAGTTAGATGCTAGTCACTCATAGGAGTCAAAGGATTAATCATAGCCTTAGCTTTTTAAGATAGTGATTCCCTATAAAGTTGTGTTCATTCAGTTCAGTGAAGATCCACTATACCATGCCTCTGTTATAATTAGGCCGTATGTTCATTGAGTCCAGAATCTTAATAATAAGGCTGTAAGGATTTCTGCTAACACATTGACTAAAGGATCATCTCCATTTCTTCCAAAGAAAAAAAAAGTACTTAAGATTAAGAGGTTGTCTCCCTTATTTCCACTCGGTCAGTTTTGTGTCAAAAATAATTTTGCCTGATTTATAGGGGCCAGAATATGCTTAAGTTTGCCATTTCAAATAATTATATTGAGAGGGTAATTCAAACTTTCTTTGCAAACTAGAAAGGTTTTTAAGCAATCTGATATGAATTTCGTAGCTGAACTATGCTAATCAAATATTTAGCAATGTTACAAATATGTCTATAATTCAATTTTCAAGATCTTGCAAAAGTCCCTAAATAATTATGGCCCCCAATGCAGTCAGAAAACTATTTCGAATCAAACCAGATCTAATTTAGTTCTTTCCTAAGTATAATATTTCTGTTGAAAGAGTTTCAGGCGAAATTGACTGAGTGGAAATAAAAGAGAAAGCCTCTTAAGCCCTATAGATCAAATTTCGGATGCCTCAGAATCCCTTGTTAGTTGTCAGTGTAGATGGGCTGGATGTAACCAAGGTTACATTTAATAGTAAGACAACTCAACATTTTTCCACTAGCTAAGGCCAAAGGAACATCCAGTGAGAGACAAAAATCCTCATATTTACAAGCACTTAAGCAATTTTCTAAGCTGCAAGCCTAAATATTCAGCCGGGTTATTTTATTATTTTTTCTCTTATTGTGAATGAGAGTTTGAAAAACATAGTTAAGTAGCCATATCACTGTGCTCAGAAGTGTTACCTCCTGGTCGAGGTTTTCGAGACACAAGTTTGCTTTAAAAGGCTGCTACTTTTGGCTACTTAAGTAAAAAGGAAAGGAATTGCGTTGCAAGGTGATGGAATGGTTTAAAAAATCTCGCTATAAACCATAGGTTGCTTTATTTGAGTTTAAAAAAGTGTACATAATTTTATAGTGAACGTAAAGATGAGACCTTTAATTTCTTCTATCGAACTCAAGTGAAGAACTTAAGTGAAAATAAGGGATACAAGTATTCCCCTGCGTACTTCACCATCAAATTTTTACGTTTTACAATAAAATAAGGATTACTAAAGTTCTTGTCTGTGTTAAGTCCCATTCGAGCGAAGTTTTAATCAAGTGTAGATTAAAGTGTATCCTTCTTTACCCGAAATGCTTACACCTGACCCGGGGTTTTCATGCTTTGAGAAAACTTCAGTTTCCAATATATTTGCTCCAACTTCTTTTATACCTTCCCTTTGAATTCTATCGCTGAAACTTAAAAACGTCCGAAGTACTCACCCAATGATCAAGGTTCTTGCAAAGACACCACTACCCGCCATCGTCCTCCTCAATCAGTGTTTGACTCGTTCCCAGTCTTTCTCGTTATTACTCTAACCGCGCTCGACAAAAATTCGAGCTCCATTAGTTATCGAGCTCGATTAGTTATCGAGCTCGATAAGTTATCGAGCTCGATAAGTTATCGAGCTCGATAAGTTATGGAGCTCGATTAGCAATCGTACTCGATTAGTAATCGAGCTCGACTTGTAGTTATCGAGCTCGATTATAAAACGTGGTTTGCTCATCGAGCAGGAATGGTAATCGAGTACGGCAAATGCATATCGAGCTCGGTTGCCCAGAAACAAAATAGTGGTGCCATATCTGGCTACAATTTTCAAAGTGAGGTAAAGAAAATAAGAGGCAGGATATTTTTAAGCCTATTTAAAGCATTAACCTGACCCGCCACCTTTCGACAGATCGATGCAACATGAGTATCAAATTTCAGCTTGTCATCCAATGTTACACCTAATAATTTTATTTCACTGGAGGTAGGTATTGGCCTCCCTACACATTCTAACTGGAAATCACAATCAGTGTTTCCTAACACCAAACCCTGATATTTGTCTGGATTTACTAACATCCCATTCTGTCGAAACCATCGTGTTGAACTGGTTAAGTCTCAGTTTATACTTCCTCCAATGCTCGGGGATCATGGTGTGATAAATAGAGTTTAGTGTCGTCTGCATAACAAATTTACTGTTGACTACTAAGCCCTTCAATATCAGTCGCACCGATTGGCGATATTAATAATTTAATACTTCAATGATATTTTAAGAAAATAGATCGCAAAAAAATATATTTCATAAGTCCCAAAGGGTATTATAGAAATCTTCTAGATCTGCTTCTGAGAAGTTGGAAATTTCGTACGGTCAAAGCCTCCATCATAATTTTTTCAGACTACTTATCTCACCGCGCGAGTTTTTACAAAATATAATGCTCTGCGCTAAGTCAAGTGGACTGAATATTTTAAAGGAACCTCTTATTAATAAGTAGTCAGTTTCAATTGTCACGGTGGTACAAATCCATGGAAACAACCATTGTATTTCCAAGTGGCTTTCATGTTTGATAATTTTAAGCCGAGATGAAAGAGAAAAGAGAATGATATTATCTTTGCTCCATTCGCTTTCCAACGAATTCTCGGTGCTCATGCAGATTTGTCAATTTGCTCTAGAATGATCTTAGCACCTCTGGCTTTCAAACTTGCACTGCCACCTGAGATACCTACATAATACTGCACATGACAAATGTCAGACAGGAATGGATTTCCTGAATTATTGAGAAAATGACGGTGATTCTCCATTTAAAATTTAAGATCCTTTCGAACCATGTTCGCAAAAAAACTTCAAAATAACTGTCAGTAATTGTCTGCTTTGTCTCCATTTCGTCCATAGAACAGATGCAAGCCATAACTTCTATAAGCCCATCAAGATCTACTAAAAAATAATTTATTTATTCATGAAAAGCTTCAAAAGTTTAATTTGTAAATAGCTGATCTACCACAAAAACAAAAGGAAAAACGCCATCGTTGGTAACTAAACAAAGATGCTTTAAAACAATAGCAACTCGATCTTAAACAGTTTAAAAGTTTATTTTTACCATATTTTTTCCGCTAATGATTCAACTAACCTTGTGTTGCAGACATCATACTACAGAATGGCAAAACAAGACAGACATATATCAAATACAAGTACATCATCGAGAAGAACTCTCGAAAGTTTTTCGAGAGAAGTGTAAATTCATGTCCAACCCTACATGCAGGTGAAGCGATCTAAAAACTATTTTTTCTTGGGCATAACCTTCTAATCTATTTTCAGCCAATAGAAACTCAGCTGTTGCGTGGAGTATAGTTATTCAAATATTTCATTTCGTGTCAGGACGATGGAATAATTAATAATCAACTTGTTTTTGCTTTTTTTGTCTAAGATATTCAGTGTTTGGCTATTGTTTAGTAAATTTTACTGAACCGGCCTTAAATCCTTCTGTTACTTTGTTATATAAAGAGGTCTTCATGTTATCTAAAGAGAATCGCATGTGGATTTATACACTTTGAAAGCATTCCTATCTTATTGCTGGATCATAAACTCCCCTGAAGGGAAAAGAAGCTTTTATGGGTTTATTGTAATGTATATTAGTCAGCTTTTAAAAAAAAAAACAACTGCGTAGGTCTTATAATTGTGTGGCCTACTTTGCAGTATAACCCTTTGAGGAAAAGCAGTATTTACCGTTAGCCATCAGTGAGTAGAGAGAGAGAGTTGGCATGCTTTCTATAAAGATAAACTATTTTTGATGGCCAATTTACATACCGAGGCATATCTTACTACCGACCATTAGGTCGGTAAATGAATAAAGGGAATAAGTTTATAAAGAAATTGTGGTGCTGCGTCAATGGGGGTAACAAGTTAATTTGGGTTTATTAGCTAAGTAGAAATTGTAAATTGGTCACCGCAAAGAGTTAAAAAGCTGACGTTTCGAGCGTTACCCCGTCGTCATTTGCTCTGACGAAAGGCCAACGCTTGAAATGTCAGCTTTTTAACTCTTTAAGGTAGCCAATTTCAAATTTCAATTCAGTTTATAAAACCAAACAGTTGTTAATTAAGTCATTGGGAAGCTTGGTAAAGTAAAATGAATAATTTATTTTACTCCCAATGAATTGAATACCTGCTGGAAGAATGAATAAAGATAACGTGACATCCAGGTCTTATTGGTCAAAAAAAAAATTAGGAAGTTGTTACCACAAGGAAAACAAATTGAATGAGATATTTTGCAACCATTTGCATACTTTTTGTGAAGTCGGTTTCAGAAAGCGATCTGTGATATGAAGAATTCGTTTTTTATCTTAGTTCTGTTACTTTGGTATTTCATGATACCTGCTTCTGTCTCATCGAAAGGTCAGTTTTACCATTACTCATTTCTGAGTGGGGATAGTGAAGGGAAAGTAGTCCTTCTCAATAATATTTACCGTTTCACACCCGTTATTTGTTTAAATGGGTTTTTGTTACTTATTTCCGAAAAAGAAAAAACGTGTAAAGATCACTAAACACTTTTAAATCCCTTTAAACTCCCAACTAAGAACCTATGGGTGAATGGATGATGAGTGGGTAAATGGTTTGTTCAGTGAGTACGTTTTTGTGCATTTCTTACGCAGCGAATTTCGAAAGATCTTCTGTCTTTTTTGTTGTTGTTTTGGTAATATTTTCTACTTATGTATCCACCTCTTTATGTATCTGTTCATTTTTTGTTTTGTCGCAATGAAGAAGTTTACTCTTTTTCGATTCTACACTTCTTGTTTGTATCGGCTGCTGTGGTTATTGGGCTAATAAAGTAATAAATATTTGTTCAGTTTTAGTCAGCTTTTTCCCCAACAAACAACTGCCTCAGTCTGGGTATATGGACAAATTTACTTTTCATGGCAATGACGTAGCTTTTGAGTAAATATAATGGGTTGAAGATCAGGATGTCACACAGCAACGCTTTTCCGCAATACAGGTTCTTTGCAGAAGTGACTTGTTAGTTGATCTGGATCATTCTCGGATTTCTTCAACGATTCAGTTCACTTTACTAATTTAAACTAAGAACTTGCGTATTGACTGAGAAACTTTCCTTCTCTTTATTTTTTAGGAATTTTCGAATTTAAACCTCTTGCATATGGCAGTTGGCAGTACGGATAATTGCTACCGAGAAATTAAAATCATGATGGAAGGCAAATGCCTAAGGGAGTTGAAACAGTCCGAATAGGAACGCGAATGGATGGACAAATGGATAAAACCATTTAGGATGATTAAAGATTTATGCGAATAATCTGCCGATAATTATTCAAACTTAGTAATAAACCCAACTATCGTCATAGTTACATGTATTATTAATTGCTATCTGCAAGTTTCCTGCAGATGGCAGTACAAAATATTACTGCCGAGAAATTGAATGGAACACAAATCCCTGACGAAGTTTAAGCAGTGCGAATAGGATCGCAAGTGAATGGACGAATTGAAAAATTTAGGATACTTAAGGTAGCTGAACACAGTTTTTGATACCTTTGTTTCTTTCACCATTTTCTCTAAACCCTTGCATGATCTCTTGGTCACCAAAACTAGCAGCAAGCAAGTTGACAACACAAATTTTTTCTTTTTTTGATAGTTAAGCTGACGTATCTGCCGTTGCCGTGGCGACTTGAATAGATATAAACAGGCAATTCAAATCGGTTTTGTTAATTTGTAGAAAATCTAGTCATTAGATGTTGTTTATAACTTGCATGCAACAAGGTTGTAACGATACTCACAAGTTAACACCATTTTGCTAACAATTTAACAGAGAGATCTTCAATTCATAGACAGGTAAAAACAAGCGATATAATATACCGAGGTTTCGGCGACTTCATGACACTATTATCAAGGGTACAATTATCCCTTGTTGAAGGTTCACTCGATTTTCTAGAATTTCCTTTGTTTAAAATCAATTTTTTTTCAATACTCCAGTTACTTATTTCCTAAAGTATTTTTGTGCCAAATTTCGTGAAATTCTAATGAGTGGTTCTCAAGAAATAGGCATATTTCCGAGAAAGCAATTTTCCATTCAGTCGCAATTTTTGGACTTACTACGCATGCGCTGCATTTAACTGGGTTCTTTCAGTAACAACGAAAAAGCTGAGAATTGCTGGGTTCTTTGCACCGTTAACTTTTCTAACATATCTTTGTAACAAAAGATTAAAGCCCTCAATACACTAGGCCAACTATAGAGAAAAATCGCACAGATAGTGCGGGTACTTGTCGAATAATTAAGATGACCACTCTTTTGACAGCATGTTTGTGTTTTTTAAAATCCTTGTGGACGCGCTGAGTTGCATCAGCAAAAGCGCGCGTGAAAACTCTTAGTGTATAGCTTTGGGTTAGGAAAATACCTCCATATAAACTGCATGGAGCACTCTAATCTCTTCATGCAACTAGAAAATTTTTTTGTAGTGTTTCAAGGGTATTAAGAGGGGAGCTATTTGACAAAGATGAAGTGTCGTTGATTGAAAAGTTCATTAGAATGGCAATAGCAGAAGCAAAGAATATGAGATCTAGAAAGGTAAGATGATGAAAGTAAAGATTCACTTACATTACATTTAATCCCGTCATGGAAACTGCGCAATTAAATTCAAAATTTTATTTTTTTTAATTTCTATAGGTAAGCATAGAGTCGATGGATTTAATAATAATAATGATAATAATAATAATAATAATAATAATAATAACAATAATAATAATAATAATAATGATAATAATAATAATAATATAGTTTATTTCGGACGACTTGCAGCCTAAGGCTGAATTACTGGTACAGTTTTAAAAATATACACACTGGAAACCTAAATAAATAAATACACACAATACTTTATGTTGATTGGCTATCTCATATGGTTGTCAGAATTAGCATAAATTATCTTATGTAACGAGAGACCACGAGGTGAAACAAACATGGCAGTTGTGTTCTAGAATCCTAGTGCTCTTTGCTCGCCGCTTACTACTCTTTCTCTTTAGTGAACTCTACAAATCAACACTTTACACAGGTTGATACTCAACGGTAACGAAATTTTTAAAACGCTCAGTTCTGACAAGTGTGCCGTGAGAAGATCTGCCTGATCGCAAACACATTTGAGTTGTGCTGTGAAGTACCCGCTCATGAATATTGGGGTATAAGGGATGGCCCGGGCGAATTTTACAAATAAACCGCTCGCATGCAGCTGCGCGACTTGTTCACCTACCACAGGGGTGTAGCCAGCTTATAGTCCTGTTGGCACAGGAGTACAATTTTTTTCTGCCTACTCAACTTTTATAATATAACTTACAAATTCTGAAACAAAAATTGAAGTCTTAGGGTACTGTGAGGCCTATAACAATCAAAAGGCTGGCTTCTCCCCAGCCTTCCCATCTTACATTCAGTTTCCTGTTCACATACTCACTCATTCTACAAATTATATTTTTTGTGCTCATGGGGTTTGTGAATTTCAGAGAAATTCAGATACATTGACTAGTATTAGAGTGGAAATGTGTAAGCTTTCCATTTTATTTTCTCCTAAAAAACAAAAAAAACTGTGCATCTTTTTATTTGCAGTTTCCCATTGGAGCTGTGATTGTTGATCCCCAAAAGAACCACCCCATAGCTGCGTGTCATGACTTAAGATGTGCAGGACACCCACTCCAACATGCTGTCATGGTGTGCCTGGATCTAGTAGCACATAGTCAATCATCAGGTGCTTGGAAGCTTGACTGCCAAGAGGTGAATGGAGCATGGGCATTGAAAGACAAAGGTTCACAGTCACAGCAAAGAGCTTGTTGTTGTGGCAGAATTTATTCCAAAGACTGCAGCTCAGTGGAGAAAGAGTCATTCGATGAAAGATTTACTCATTGTAGGGAGCCATGCAATTTGCTAAAAGATACTGACAACAAATGCAAGTCAATGCCTTATCTTTGCACTGGATATGATCTCTATGTCACAAGGGAACCTTGTTCTATGTAAGTATCTTTAACACTTTTAAGTAATATTTATTTCGTAGAGAGTCAAATACAAATCATAGTAGAGGACTCGAAGTTTATCTTTGTATCTCTCCTTTGTAAAGTACATTACCGTAAAATGAATATCATACACCTTATTCCAAAATGGCTGCCACCTGGTAAAAAATGGGGTGAGCTGCGAGTTGATGGTGAATTTTTTTTTAATGAAAAGCCAAAAAAAATACATTGTTTAATATTACATTGTATAAAACAACCTCTCTCGGGTATACTTGTACTTAAATCACACCTTGTTGCATGAACGTCTTGGGAATTTCGTGAACATTTAGTGGCATAGAATTGCAAGTTATTTGACTCTGACTGTCATGAGTGATCAACAGAGAATTTCTCCTTACAATATCAATACAATATCAAGCAGACAAGTGATGAGATTAAAGAAAAATATCAATTAGGGAATTATTAGTTGATCCAATACTAAATTCTCTGACCAAAATTTAAAAGAATTGTATGGCAGAGACTGGAAAATTTCCAGTGGGATCGTGGGAGTTAGTCGGTTAAGCTTATATTGTTTCTGTTTCTATTTTGTTATTCAAGCCACAATTTCTTAGAATTATTATTTTTTATTTCCCTCTAAGGTGTGCAATGGCTTTGGTGCACTCAAGAATCAGACGAGTTTTCTATGGCTGTGGTGACAATATAACTGGTGCTTTAGGCAGTAGATATAAGATTCATACTCAAACTGGACTTAACCATCATTATGAGGTGTTCTGTGGTGTGCTGGAAGATTACTGTAGAACTTTGTTTGAGAGAACTCCTTAGGAGGAAATTAGTCAAGTGCAAGTGACAGAAGCTCTAATCCTGCAACTCCTAAAGAAATAAAGGTAAAAATTGCCTTAACATTTTCTGCTCTATGAATAAAGGGGGTAAGTTTCTAAAGAAACTGTAGTGCTGTGTCGGTGGGGGTAACAAGGTAATTTATCTACATCAACAAAGTTGAAATTGTAAATTGGCCACCGTAAAGAGTTAAAAAGCTGATGTTTAGAGCATTAGCTCCTCACCACGGTGATTTTTTAATTATAAATTTTTTGAAATTATAACATATCATTTGCTCTAATGAAGGGCTAACGCTGAAAACGTCACCTTCTTAACTCTTTACAGTGGCCAATTGACAATTTTAACTTTGTTGATGTAACCAAATTCTCTGCACTGTGTTGAGTTTGAAGAAAGTTATCACTTCCATGATGTTATCTGCCCTCAGCCCATTAACAAATAGTCTTGCAGTGAGATTAACATTTTAAATTTTACAGTACACGTCGCCTACACAAGAGACTGCTCTTTTCTTTATATTTCCTTTTTAATCTATTTCCAAGAAATGAGTTTCTTTTTTAATTATAACATAGCAAATAAACAATTCCTTGAGCACGAAAGCAGTGTAAAATTATCAAGGTGATGTTGTACAAATAAGGGAAAGTTAAGAAAAATATGTTAATTATGTTTTATTAAACTGTCAAAATTGAACTAAGAATTTATTATGTCTAGTAGAGATATTATTGAAAAGTGTCCTATTCTCTGTTTACGATAATTTTTTAAAAAGAAATAGGATGAAATAGAAAAAATCCATGCTCCTAGGACATCTTGCTGCTAAACAAATAGAGTACCTGACCTATATTCGCAGCTTTAAATACTTTCGAGTATGAATTATTGATTATGTCAATATCGGACAAAGGCCATTGAAGGGAATTGGAAATAATGTGACGTCATGCATTCCGTGTCTCCACTGCGTTACGCAGCAGTTTATCGGGCAGTATAAGATAATTTGCCCAGTTCAAAGCTCTTAATCGTCTTGTAAACGACTCAAGAGATATTGTAAAGAATCTCAGTCACCTGGGGAAATTGTGGGGTATTATCAGGCGCCTTTTTGGGGTGAAAGTTTTTATATATTCAACAAAATATGTAAAAGAACTACGCGTTGGCCATCTACGTCTACATCTACATCTACTTTATTACTCTTCAACGCTATTACACATCAAGAAGAGATAAAAAAATAAAAATATAAACATAGCTAATAAAAATAATAAATAAATAAATAAATAAAATATGTAATTAACAATATAGCTATGCTTAAAAAAAACTTAGAAAAATTTTTTACTGCAAATAGCTGAATAATTAAGTGATCTAGTTCCAGGTGATAAACAGTTCCAGTCCCTTATAGTTCTCGGAAATAAAATATACTTGTAGTAATCATAATGTACAGGTGGTTGAAGATATGAATTCGTCGAGTAATTTCTAGTCTTCCTAATAGACAATTGATAGTAAGACGGGATAGGCAAAGCAATACTATTGTTCGCAGATTTATGGAAAATTTGTAAACGATGGGATTTTCTTCTCTCGCTTAGTAAATCCAAAGATAGAGATTTCTTCAAATTGGACACGCTGGTGTTATAACTATAATCATGTTTAATAAATCTCGCTGCGCGATTTTGGATAGCTTCTAGTTTCTCCACTTGATTCTGTCTATAAGGATCCCATAGTGCAGACGCATACTCTGAATGTGGCCTGACAAGTGATATATAAGCTGCACGTTTAGTTTCTTCAGAGGAGGCATACAAGGTCCTTTTCACAAACGCAAGTGAAGGGTTCCCCTTTTTAGCAATCTTGTCCACATGAGAGTTCCACCGCAGATCACTAGACAGCAAAACACCTAAATAATGATGTTGTCGAAGAGATACCAGGGTTTGGTTGTAAAGAGTGTAGTCTTTAACAACCGGGGATCTACTACGGAAAACAGACATTTTGTAGCATTTAGAAGGATTGAACAGCTTCTGCCACCTAATAGCGCATTGGCCTAGCTTGTCTAGGTCTCGCTATAAAGCCAAGGTGTCATCATGATGAGTGATTACATGATACAATAAAGCATCATCAGCAAACAATCTTAGTGTACATCCTAGCCCATTTTGCATATCATAATCGAATAATAAAAACATTAATGGACCAAGTACCGTGCCTTGAGGTACCCCTGAAGTCACATCAACAGATTTTGAACTCACGCCATCAATTATGACACTCTGAGATCTACTAGTGAGCCAAGATTTAATCCAAGTAAGGGTGCTTCCCTGAATGCCATAAAACTGCAATTTGCTGATGAGGCGTTGATGGGGAACTTTGTCAAAGGCTTCACTGAAATCCAGAATGATCATATCCATTTGATCTCCATGATCTAAGTTCTTGGCCAGGTCTTCGATAGTCAGAATCAATTGAGATTCACATGAATGATTTTTTGGAAATCCATGTTGGTTCGCAAATAAGATGTCCTTGTCCTCAAGATGGTGCATAATGTGCCTATAAATAATATGTTCCATGATTTTACATAATACAGCAGTAAGGGAAACAGGTCTATAATTACATGGGTCATGTTTTTCACCTTTCTTTAAAACTGGTACTACATAAGCATTTTTTAAGAAAGGCGAAAAACATTTTAGCGGCAATGACCGTTGTGATATCTCTGTGGATGTCCCACACGAGCGCTGTTCCTTTGAACGGAGCCGACATTGCAGATAATTTTTTATCTTTGAACACGACGTCTAGAAACAGTAACTCTTCACTGCAGAATTCAACAGCTGCCAACTCGACGGCTACGTGTAATGCCACAATCGCTAACTGTATGACGCAGATTTCGGATCACATTTTGTTCCTGGGCAACCGAGCCCGATATGCATTTGTAGGATCACATTTTGTTCCTGGGCAACCGAGCTCGATATGCATTTGCCGTACTCGATTACCATTCCTGCTCGATGAGCAAACCACGTTTTATAATCGAGCTCGATAACTACAAGTCGAGCTCGATTACTAATCGAGTACGATTGCTAATCGAGCTCCATAACTTATCGAGCTCGATAACTTATCGAGCTCGATAACTTATCGAGCTCGATAACTTATCGAGCTCGATAACTAATCGAGCTCGAATTTTTGTCGAGCGCGGTTAGAGTAATAACGAGAAAGACTGGGAACGAGTCAAACACTGATTGAGGAGGACGATGGCGGGTAGTGGTGTCTTTGCAAGAACCTTGATCATTGGGTGAGTACTTCGTACGTTTTTAAGTTTCAGCGATAGAATTCAAAGGGAAGGTATAAAGGAAGTGGCAGCAAATATATTGGAAACTGAAGTTTTCTCAAAGCATGAAAACCCCGGGTCAGGTGTAGTCATTTCGGGTAAAGAAGGATACACTTTAATCTACACTTGATTAAAACTTCGCTCGAATGGGACTTAACACAGACAAGAACTTTAGTAATCCTTATTTTATTGTAAAACGTAAAAATTTGATGGTGAAGTACGCAGGGGAATACTTGTATCCCTTATTTTCACTTAAGTTCTTCACTTGATTTCGATAGAAGAAATTAAAGGTCTCATCTTTACGTTCACTATAAAATTATGTACACTTTTTTAAACTCAAATAAAGCAACCTATGGTTTATAGCGAGATTTTTTAAACCATTCCATCACCTTGCAACGCAATTCCTTTCCTTTTTACTTAAGTAGCCAAAAGTAGCAGCCTTTTAAAGCAAACTTGTGTCTCGAAAACCTCGACCTGGAGGTAACACTTCTGAGCACAGTGATAACTATGTTTTTCAAACTCTCATTCACAATAAGAGAAAAAATAATAAAATAACCCGGCTGAATATTTAGGCTTGCAGATTAGAAAATTACTTAAGTGCTTGTAAATATGAGGATTTTTGTCTCTCACTGGATGTTCCTTTGGCCTTAGCTAGTGGAAAAATGTTGAGTTGTCTTACTATTAAATGTAACCTTGGTTACATCCAGCCCATCTACACTGACAACTAACAAGGGATTCTGAGGCATCCGAAATTTGATCTATAGGGCTTAAGAGGCTTTCTCTTTTATTTCCACTCAGTCAATTTCGCCTGAAACTCTTTCAACAGAAATATTATACTTAGGAAAGAACTAAATTAGATCTGGTTTGATTCGAAATAGTTTTCTGACTGCATTGGGGGCCATAATTATTTAGGGACTTTTTCAAGATCTTGAAAATTGAATTATAGGCATATTTGTAACATTGCTAAATATTTGATTTGCATAGTTCAGCTACGACATTCATATCAGATTGCTTAAAAACCTTTCTAGTTTGCAAAGAAAGTTTGAATTACCCTCTCAATATAATTATTTGAAATGGCAAACTTAAGCATATTCTGGCCCCTATAAATCAGGCAAAATTATTTTTGACACAAAACTGACCGAGTGGAAATAAGGGAGACAACCTCTTAATCTTAAGTACTTTTTTTTTCTTTGGAAGAAATGGAGATGATCCTTTAGTCAATGTGTTAGCAGAAATCCTTACAGCCTTATTATTAAGATTCTGGACTCAATGAACATACGGCCTAATTATAA
Organism: Stylophora pistillata; assembly: GCF_964205215.1. Taxonomy (NCBI): domain Eukaryota; kingdom Metazoa; phylum Cnidaria; class Anthozoa; order Scleractinia; family Pocilloporidae; genus Stylophora; species Stylophora pistillata. Next base: position 25,794,313 of record NC_142524.1, read on the forward strand.
CAGAGGCATGGTATAGTGGATCTTCACTGAACTGAATGAACACAACTTTATAGGGAATCACTATCTTAAAAAGCTAAGGCTATGATTAATCCTTTGACTCCTATGAGTGACTAGCATCTAACTTCTCCTTACAATGTCACCCCTGAATTACACATTCAGGTCACAAAAATGAAGGAAATGTCATCACCAACTAAACACACTCTAGATTGTTAAAACTAATTTTTGTTGTTAACACTTTGGAAATGTATTAAGACAGGTATTGAGAATATCCCCTCCTGATATTAGGGTTTAAAGGGTTAACAGTACACTTTCTGAATGAATGCAGTCATTGTTGTATTGTAGCCTTAACATGTTGTGTTCATTCAACTTTGGTATGACTTGTATCAACCCTCTACACTCTAGCATTAGTATGCACATTCTCCATACTGTTCTCTACACATTTCCTAAGGTGCTGACAAGGAGAGTTTGTTTATTTATCAAGAGCTTCTCCAGTTAATGATCATTTCCTCAAACCTTCATGGCCTTGTGTGTGATTGAAGGATGATATTGTATGGAGAAATTAGATCCAAGTCCCTTTAAAGGTTTAAGTAGGAGATTTTAAGTTATTGGGACAGTGGAACCTCGATTTAATGAACCTCTATACAACGAAGTTGTTGGTATAATGAACTGATACTTCAGTTACAGCCTGGCTAAAGTTACAGTAATAGGAATGCTGTAGAACCTCTATAATTATAACGAACCCTCCATATAAGTAAGCAATTTCCCCAGTCCCTTGGCACTTCATTAAATCAAGCTTTCACTGTACATGTTATTTCTATTTACTACTTGAAAGGAAAAGTTGAAGAAAAAAGTTGTGTTCCTTTACGCATAACAAGTATTGTAAACAAGAAAAAACCCTAATATTGTAATAGAATATCATTTGCACTTGTATACTTATGGTTAGGTGAGGTACACATGAAATGAATTTAGTAGTAATTTGGGATCTGCCTTTGTCTTGGTATGATCAAGTTTACTGGTATTACTGATCATGAGGGATGTAACACAATTTATTTTTAGTGTTTGGGATCTTCCCTCTTTCTCTTTCCCTTTCGATCCTTGTGAGATCTTTTTTCCTTTCTTTTTTTTTTAACCTGCCTGGCTCCATCTTTTGTTTCCATGTAACATAGAGGGAAAAGTGAGAGATTAGTTGAATGTTGTAATGTGCTCACTAGAATAAAGGCAAAAATGAGGGTTGTTCATGTTTACATACCATCAACTGATGATAAAAATAACAAGCTAAGGGGCTTCTTGGAGATATTTTGGGATGTACCCCCCAATCAAATTCACAACCATTATAATTTATTTTGTTCATTTACTGGAAGAAACAGGTGCCTCACTGTGCTTCACCATGGCACAAACACTGCACAAGCAAGTTTGATAAAGAAGAGTTTTGAATATAAATATGAAGTTGGTGCTGTTAACATTGGTCATGCTTATTCTATTTACTATTTTGTTTACCTTTCATTGTCTCTGAGAGTTCCTCTTCGTCTGAGGGGTAGTTTCCCTTGAATGACACCTGCAATGAAACAAAGGCAGAGGGTGATATGCCACTCATCCCATGAGTGGCATACCACCCTTGTGTAGGTGCTGCTGGGAAGTATTATCCAGAGAATTTAAATTATTCACTGGCCCATTTCTGAAAACTGTCATACAATTTGGACCCCTTAGGGTTGAGAAGGGGGGGAGGGGTGGGGTTGGAGGTGAGTTTATATAAAAATAATGGATTTAAGGGGGAACCATCTCCCTGAATGAAATGTTGGAAGGAGGGAGGTCACACTAAATATGTTAGTAATTGTATAGTTTTGTATTTAAATGAAAACTACATTTTCAAAAATAAACAAAAAGTTCATACATGACCGTTTCCATTCCAACAATTTCCAAAGTGTCTCAGTAATTGTAGAGGTTACATGATTTTACACTATTTTGACAAATCTAAATGTTCAAAAATAAACAAGAAGTATATATATGAGTGTTTCCATCCAAAAAATTTTCAAAGTAATTCTTATTAATTGTAGAATTTACATGATTTCATACTATTTAGATGCATCTACATGTTCAGAAACAAACAAAAAGTGTATAAACATGATTCTGCTTATGACATTATATCTCCTCTACATTTGCATGACTTTTCATCCCAACACTTTTTAAAGTATCTTAGCAATTATAGATTTTACATGGATTTTATACCATTTAGATAACACTACATGTACTACATGCATTTGTCTTAATAATTCTTCTGCATTTATAATTATGACTGTTTCTATCACAACAGATTTCAAAACCAGGGTACTCTTATTAAGAGACATTTTATCGCGTTAGTCGTCTGCAATATCTCTTCGCTCATCTTTAGCATTGTCAAGCTCTTCCTTGTCACCATGCATCTGCGAGAGTCGCTTTTGTACTTCTCATCCATGCCATACTCTTCAGGATACATGAAGCAGTACGCTTAATCTCTGACTTCTAGCTTGAGTTTCATGGTAGTTCTACTCTCGTGGCATTACTAAAGTGGTGGCTTTGCAAGAGCTGTGTGAGGTATGTCGTATCTTGACTTGATCTCTGACTTCTTGATTGAGGTTTTTGGTAGTTCTGCTTTCTTGGCATAAGTGAAATGGTATCTTCACAAGAGCTGTGTCAGGTATGCTGCATCTTTGCCAAACAGCTAGCAAAACACTCTCAACGTCTACACTCTTTTAGGGACATGGTGTCTTTGCAGACATCTTGAATATGCCTCCCTAACTTTCGCTTCTCTCTCCAAGTGTCTTCATCTTGTGTTGCATTTAACATCTTGAGCTCGACACACTGCATCTGCTCTGCTAGAAGTCAGCAAATTGTTCTCCTTGCTTCAGGGTAAGCCAATGTTACTAGAAAAGCAAGGGATCGTGAAGGCAACATGTGTGGTTGATAACCTCCAGCATATCAAGGTGATGCAGCTCGATAAGAAGAAAAGAGGAGAGCAGGCAAAGGATAACAAAAAAGAAACCACCACAAAAACACAGGAAAGACTCTTCCTGATTATTCTGGGAAAGATTGGTTTGAAGAATGTAAACAACTTTTTTCGCAAGAGAGGATAAAGTGCCTCAAGCACCATGGCCTTTGACTAATATATCAACAGCATTAAGAACTACACAGTGGATGTTTTGCAAGGTATTGACTTTTCCAACTGAATCCTGAAGGCTGTGGTTCAGTAATGCTGCAAACACCACTGAAAGAAAGAGATCTAACTTGTAGGCAATCCTTGCAAGACAGTGAAAACCCCAACTTAGCTAAAGTTAAGTAGAGCAAAGTGAAAGCCATGCAAGTGGTAACAATGAGAACGACAATGATTCCATCAACTCTGGAGAGGAAGATAACTCTACAAATGATGTCCTTCTTGCTTTTATCAATAACTAGAGAACAAGTTGAAAGGCCAACAGCAACACACCCAGGAAGTTTCAAAAGGAAGACCATAAGAAATTGAGTCATAAATCATATCATTCTTAACACTTTTAATCATGGAAAACAGGGAAGAAATGTCATAATTAACAAACCTAGATGGCTTTTCGATTGAACATCTGTAGAATGAGCTATGACCATCATTATAATAACAAGAAATGAAAATAGTATAGTGCACTATAAAGTACATGGCCGGGGGGGAGTCATCAGAAAAAAGTATATATATATCTATAAATTTATTTTTAAGGAATGATCATGGCAAAGAATGACACTTATCATGAAGTATCCTGTTAAGGGTTATCATTAGCCACAAATTAAAAAATCAGGTTAGAGTTAAAGGATCCCTTCCAACCACAATACCCTGCGCGCCTCTATTATTGTTTTGATGCCAGCAGCGTGATTCGCAAACGGCGTGACGTGACGAAAGGTCAAGAGATCGACGTCAATTGCGACAAAAATGGAAGAAACAGACCACGAGACAAGCAGGAATATCGATGTTGAAGGTCCATCGACACCCGTAAATGTGTACGGTTCGCCTGTGGCACCACGCGGCCGAGGAAACGAGGAATCCATCGTATCAACATCTCACGTTGTCCCTTTGCCTTTGGCGATCGTGAATCGAGTGGTAAGCTCAATACTACATTTTCTGCGTGATAGTACAAGACCAGAAATCCTTTCTTGAAATTCATCGATTTACAATAGCAAGTATTTTCTCCTATCCCAGACCTGTTCCTGTAAGAATTCATGTAGCCGCAAAAAGACGGCTAAAACTCCTGGCTGTCCATGCCAAAATGCGTCGATAAAATGCTCCAGCAGCTGCACGTGTGGAACTAAGAGAACGGCGTGCAAGAACAAGACGGTCGAAGTTGTGGTGAATAGAAACCCCAGTGCTTTTTCTCGTCATCAAGAGCAAGCCGCTACTGCACAAAGGGAAATACAAGTAAGTTTAGTTCTAAGATATGTGTCCACGCCATCGTTGTCTTCGGTGGTTACATTTCCCAACAAAGCAATCACACATTCACTGTTAACTCGGCAACTTTAAAATCGAATTTGTTTCAAAATAACCCGAAATTTTTTTCTCGATGAAAGCATGCTACTGTCTTTCAAGTTCACTCAATCATTTTTCATTCTCTCCACAAGGAATTTATTAAAACCCTGGCCACGGATGAAAAAGACCACATCCTTCTAAGAGTTCTCAGCCAAGGCAAGGGAAGTCTGGATTATGCGAAAAACATCCGAGCAGAAATCAGCGACTCTGCAGCACACTCTGCTGATCCTGATCCTGGTCCTGATCGAGATGATGTTCCTGAATGGTGTGATTGTTCAGTTTGTAGACCAATGCCTCTAGATTTGGAGAATGTTTGTTGTAGAAAGAGAACTTGTGCCACTTCATACGCCATGTTTCAAAACATCTGCCTTGACCGGGAAGTATTGACGCTAGCTATCCGGGCTAGGTTCGACATACTGGCCGAAGAACCGGATTATTCTACAAATTCCTTTAGAAAGGCAGCCTACAGACAGTACTGTTTATGGAAATATGGGAAACTGGGAAAGGGAAACCGACGTGTTTTGCCTTCATGCGTTGTTCTCACAATAAGGAGATTCTATCCTGCTCCAGATGGCATTTATATGGGATATAGGCAATCCTAGTTGCTGAATAAGCATTTTGTTATTTATTGTTCTTGATGAACTGTTGTAATTTTGCGAAAATGTTTGCAAAGTGTACCACATTGGTAAGCTACTAGTAATTGTTACTCCTCTCGTTCAAATATCTGATGAAATTTTTTTGAGTGTTGGTTTGGGAAAAACGATTTCCCCTTTATCTTTGCCGAGTTTATGAATGAGAGTTGTTAGACAAAGGCCAACTATGATTTATAAAAATTCTGATTATAGCTTCGAAAAACGGACGGGTTTTTGAGAAAATTTTTGATCTATGTTTACACATTTATCAGCAATTATGAGTTGGCCAAGGATAAAAACATTTTATTAGAGCTTATATATTGTAGTAAAAAAACTCCTGTTTTTGAAAGTTCCTCAACCATTTTTAAACTAATTGTAAGAACATTCAAAAGTTCATAAAGCAATGATTAATCATCCTCCCACTTCTTCATCATGACAATTGTCACCATGTGGGTTTACTAAGATTTCTGTTTCTGCTGTTTGAATCTTGACAATCTTGCAGCGACCAAATCTCCAGTAGTTGGTGACTCCCTCATGGCTATGGTTGGGGCAAGGTGCTGTGGATTTGTTGGAGACACAGTTACATGTGTTGCTGCAGTTTCCAGATCCTCGGCTCTCTTACACAATATTTCTGCGAATAGGGCTGGCCAGTAGCTATAGCTCTTGTCCTCTTTCACTGCTTCTGCTCTCCAGTTTCCAGACCGCTTCGAGTACAATTTCTTGAATTTTCCACTGATTGTCTTCCGGAAAAGATGGAAGTTGTGATCCAGCACAGCCAACAAACACCTTCCGGTGAAGACTTCATATCTAAGAATAGATAAAATCATTCATTCTCTAATTAGCAGGTTCTTAAATGAGGCAGTGTATGGCAATTTTTTTTCTTTTCTTTTTTTTTTTTTTGTGCTATCTCAAATTAACCTCAAAATAATTATGTTGTCAAGTAAAAGGGGGGGGGGATTAACAAACATTAAAAAAAAATTGAAATATATGTGCATGAATAATGATTGCTACTTACGAAAATGCAATTCGTTTGGAAGCATATTTCAGGCACATAGAGTTAAAGTTCTCCAGTTTACTTGTGTGCCTAGAGGAGTGAAAACAAGCAAAACAACCATTTATCAACCTTTCCAATACCAGGAGTGCCCCAAATCAAAAGTTATAATTTCCAAAATTTTAAAATTTAGAAGGGAAAGATTATAAAACGTGAAGGATTAAATTAACAAATGTTGTAATGTTTGGATAATTTTGCAACAAACCCTGAGTGAGAATTTCTCATGGTAGGTTACATATGTCAAATATCTTGTTACTGTTTTCAACTAACAGCAATTGCTACTCTGCAAGTCTGAATGTAAAATAAAGTTTCTGGTATGGCATGGTAGGCTTTGATGATTCCAACTTCATTCTTGTAATCTGATAATTGAACATCTATTTTTTGATACAACTCATTCATAACGGTAACTAGGGACAAATGTATGTTGTGTGTTCTGCATCCAGACAGGAAGAACATACCTAAATCTCACATAGTGTTGTAGAGACTTCAACCATTCAGCGTCAAATACTATTTTCCGCAACTCCTCTGCTGCTTTTGAGTCTTTAGCTAAAATCTCCTTTCCCTCTTCTACATCAGTCAACTGTCCATGGGAGCACTCACCATTCTCCCACTCGTGCTCTCCACAGACATGGTGGATTACTCCGATCCACATTTCCTGCAAGAATATTACCAATTCAATTCACTACTTGCCTGTAAATAACTGTCATCTGAAGCACAGTTGGATGACACTGTAACTGTTGCTTGCCAGTCGTTTACTGTTAGAACACACTTCTCAGAAAAACCCATTTTTACGTAAAATTGTGTTACATTTATGACTACCTAACAATGTGTACATGCATAGCAGCCTACTGATTATGATAGACCTACCTTTAGTTTACTCAAATCCCCATCACAGGTTTCAGTGCAGTGCCAAAAGTGGTTTCTTATTGGCTCGATCCACTGTGCCAAAGCTTCACACCCCTTTATTTTTGAGGCCTATGGAAGAAATGATTTTACTTCAGGTGGCCTGTAAATCAGAAACCTACTTTGGTATCTGAATTAGGATCCAGATTGAGATTAAGTTATACAGTAGGATTCATAGTCCAAGAAAGATACCTACACATTTGTGTTGTCCTAATATCATTTTGAGGGCCTTCTCCTTGCTTGAAATGCAGTAGAATTAATGCCTTACCAATAGGAGGCGCAGCACCCACCCTGAAGTCACACCTTTGCAAATCTATATCCAATACCTAAAAAATTATACTTACAGCAGACACTTTTGCTGTCAGCTTGACAGATTTGTGCCACACATCTAGCGAATGAAAAAAGTGCTCCAGCACTTCACAATTCTGACCTGTCAGAAAGCACATACATTAAGATTACAGTGAATAATAATAGAAGAGAATGAAATTTGAATCACTATATATAACATAATTGAAATTCAACTGTGAATGCAAACCCGATATTTTTCACCTCTATGGAAAGAATTGGATGAAAATATTGAAAAAAGTTGAGAGATGAACAACAAATAGAAAGCAACAACAACAAATAAAACATCAATGAAAAGAAACCATCACATGTTCAACTGGCATAAACAGAAAAAAAAAAAAAATTCTTCATGAATTTTAGCCTATGTTTTGAAGGAGGTAACAAAGCACGTGGGGCCAAGTATAGAAAATCAAATTGAAAAAATTTACTAAAACATTACTTTTTAGTTCTCTGACCATCTTCATTATAACACTAGATGCATCAGTCACCAACTCCTGAAGATTTAATACTCCCACCATTCTCTCAAGGATCCTCTTGCAGCCCATCTTTTCCATGAGTGAAGAGGTGCCACTTGCCTCTCTCTTGTCCACTACCTCAACATCAACAATTAAATCCAGGAAGTGGTCCATCATGGTGTACAAACAATACTTTGCACTAAAACCAGGGGAGTCCATTCGCCCATCACCACAAAGAACCAAATGGTCCTTTTCAAATAGATTCCAAATTTTTCCTTTCATTTCAACCCATAGTTCCTTGATGCTTGGAACAACATAAAATGTCTGAATACGATGGAAAGTCGTTGATGAGATGAAATTCATGTTCAAAGAAGATGCAAAGAGGCTGATTTTTTCAAAGTTATTTCCAGTAATCAATGTTGCTGCTGCCAAGAGAGTTGATGAAACAAACACTTTCTGCCCACCTTTGATTGAAAGAACTTTGGATGAGTGCCAGACACAACGATGGCCATTTTTGCACTGGTATATAACTGTCAACACACCAGCTTCAAGCTTTTGCTCCACAACTTCATTTTTTTCTCCACAACTTTTCTTCCCACATGGAACCTCAAACAATGGCAAAATTTTCTCCACATCCACCATCACTCGTGCACCTTCATACAGGGCTTGATATTTTAATGATGAACCTTTGCCCTTCATAAGTTCTTTAAAATCCTTCTGAATAGTTTCCTGTAACATTTTCTTGTGTTCTTTACAAGTACGAGATACCATTTCTGGTAGAACATCAGAACAGGTATTTACAGGTTCTTCTTGATGCCCTTGAACCACTGACTTTCCTTCAGCAATAGGGCATGATTCAATAGCTGTCAGAGTTGCACTTCCATCTACTGAATGCTCATAGGAGCTACAATGCAATAAATTAGTTGAAATCATCAAAATTAATATTATTTCAAATTCTTGCGGCATATGGGCAGTTTTACATTTGACTGCCAAAATAATCTTCCTTAATCTCATACCTCAGGATTTCACCTTACAATCCCTCGAATAAGTACAAGATGTTTCTTTTTCATCAATTTGATATTTACTGACCTGAAAGACAGAGGCTGATACAGGTCATCTTCTTCACGTTCACCTTCACTGGACAGGGCATCGGAAGATTCATAATCAGACAGAGAACTGTCAATGGACTCATCACTTGAAACAGGACCAGAACTAGGAACAAAGGACAAAACAATGAAAGCTTAAATATTGTTTGTTATTGACATTAGAAATAATCATGAGGGACATCTTGAACATGAAAAGATGTTGTGTTCAATGCACTCAACAGTGGAGGATCAAGATATATAACCAAAACATGATCCTAAATTTGCAGTAAAGTTAAATCAATTAATACACATGTACATACCCCATACTATCATCCACAAAAGGATCTCCTCTGAGACTCCCAAATTCAGGATTGAGGGTAGCCATACCCTGCACAAGTGAGACTGCAGACAATGAGATTTCTTGAGCCAGAAAATCATCTTTTTTTGGTTCTTGCCCAACGGATACCCCAGTTATATCGACACTGAGAGGAAAATAAAGATAACAATGTTCAAAATTACAATGCAGTGGTAATTCAAAACACGATTTGTGTGAATGTTCAGGGCTAGAAAACTGAGGAAAAGTAATAAAGTATAATAATTAAAAATTAAAGAATTACGATATCATCATCCTCATCATCATCATCATCATAGCAAGAAAAAGACAACTGAAACATTACCACAAGAAGTTGGCCAAGGTTTGTTTGTGTAGAACAAATCATTTTAGAAATTCCCTGGAAGCACTGGTGTCGTATGCAATAAGAATGATATTTATGTTTATTCGCATGTCAATTTGATGGAAAGCAGGTCAGAATAATACTTTCAGCTATACATTCATCCAGCCTACCATTAGTTTGAGGCTAAAAGTTCAGTGAAACTGATGTAAAACGCGTGTACTCACAGTGTATTTGTGTCCTCTTCGTTTCTGCCCGGAACTACAGGAGATACATCAATTTCGATCCTTGCTCTTTTGCTCAAAGGGGTAGATTGGAAGAGCTCACGTCTACCTATACAGAACATCATTTATAAATGAGTCGACCAAAATCAAACTCAATGCTAAAAAGTAGAAAATAGTTTTTGTTTACTGGATTTAGATAACACAGTTTGAAAAAATCAAAATGAAAGTGCACCAGCCTTGAAGAGAAATAGACTGATGAACGGAACTCAAATCTTACTTGAGTTGGGTCCGTTGTCGATAGAGGTTTCAGCTGGCAGTTCTTGACAGGAACTGCTCCTCAGCGTCCTCGCACGAAGCTCCTCAATGTTTTGATGGAGCAAAATCTCGGCAAATTGGCTGTTACTTAGCCCCTTGATATTCAACATTTCTTTCCTTTCATTCCACAGGCGAAAAGTTGACTCTCGAAGGATAATTCTTTTTGTTCCCTCGGTTGCCTGTGGTCGTCCGCGGTGAGGAACATGAAAGGCCATCGAAGACCTCCGGTTTATCCGATAAATTTTCTCCCAAACAGGAAAAATAATTAAGAAATAACTAGTCAAATAGAAAGAACAATAAATTTGGAACGCGATTGAGGAAATTCAAGGCCTCAGTGAGGCAAATGTACTCGGATGAACGAGGATTTCTTTCCACTTCACGACTTGTCCAATACCGGATGGCAGAGAAAATGGCGGATTTCACATATCGCGCGCGCAATGTATTGTGGTTGGAAGGGATCCTTTAAGGTTAGGGGACACTTCATAACAGTGATTTTGGGGTGAGGAGAAGAGTAAGGGAATACCTCACAATGCACAGTGCTTACTGTCTGGCTGAATTATAAAATAAAAGAATAATTTAAAAATAGATAGGCAGAGCCTGGTCAAAGTAGCTTCAGCTGGATGGGGGGGAGGGGAAGGGTTATGGAGGGAGAATAATTAAAGGATACCAGGTCGCATTGGACACAGCTAAGGAATAGCTGGTCAACAGTGGCCCTGGAGGGATCACGAAGGGGTATGATCTAAGGATACCAGGTCACAACCGGACACGGCTCACGGAGAGCTGGTCAACGGCAGCCCTGGGGAGATTACCAAGGGGTATGATCTAAGGATACCAGGTCGTAACCGGACACGGCTCACGGAGAGCTGGTCAACGGCGGCCCTGGGGGGATTACGAAGGGGTATGATCTAAGGATACCAGGTCGCAACCGGACACGGCTCACGGAGAGCTGGTCAACGGCGGCCCTGGGGGGATTACCAAGGGATATGATCTAAGGATACCAGGTCGTAACCGGACACGGCTCACGGAGAGCTGGTCAACGGCGGCCCTGGGGGGATTACCAAGGGGTATGATCTAAGGATACCAGGTCGTAACCGGACACGGCTCACGGAGAGCTGGTCAACGGCGGCCCTGGGGGATTATGAAGGGGTATGATCTAAGGATACCAGGTCGCAACCGGACACGGCTCACGGAGAGCTGGTCAACGGCGGCCCTGGGGGGATTACCAAGGGATATGATCTAAGGATACCAGGTCGTAACCGGACACGGCTCACGGAGAGCTGGTCAACGGCAGCCCTGGGGGGGTTACCAAGGGGTATGGTCTAAGGATACCAGGTCGCAACCGGACACGGCTCACGGAGAGCTGGTCAACGGCGGTCCTGGGGGGATTACGAAGGGTTATGATCTAAGGACACCAGGTCGCAACCGGACACGGCTCACGGAGAGCTGGTCAACGGCGGCCCTGGGGGGATTACCAAGGGGTATTATCTAAGGATACCAGGTCGCAACCGGACACGGCTCACGGAGAGCTGGTCAACGGCGGCCCTGGGGGGATTACCAAGGGGTATTATCTAAGGATACCAGGTCGCAACCGGACACGGCTCACGGAGAGCTGGTCAACGGCAGCCCTAGGGGGATTACGAAGGGGTATGATCTAAGGATACCAGGTCGTAACCGGACACGGCTCACGGAGAGCTGGTCAACGGCGGCCCTGGGGGGATTACCAAGGGGTATGATCTAAGGATACCAGGTCGCAACCGGACACGGCTCACGAAGAGCTGGTCAACGGCGGTCCTGGGGGGATTACGAAGGGTTATGATCTAAGGACACCAGGTCGCAACCGGACACGGCTCACGGAGAGCTGGTCAACGGCGGCCCTGGGGGGATTACCAAGGGGTATTATCTAAGGATACCAGGTCGCAACCGGACACGGCTCACGGAGAGCTGGTCAACGGCGGCCCTAGGGGGATTACGAAGGGGTATGATCTAAGGATACCAGGTCGTAACCGGACACGGCTCACGGAGAGCTGGTCAACGGCGGCCCTGGGGGGATTACCAAGGGGTATGATCTAAGGATACCAGGTCGCAACCGGACACGGCTCACGGAGAGCTGGTCAACGGCGGTCCTGGGGGGATTACGAAGGGTTATGATCTAAGGACACCAGGTCGCAACCGGACACGGCTCACGGAGAGCTGGTCAACGGCGGCCCTGGGGGGATTACCAAGGGGTATGATCTAAGGATACCAGGTCGTAACCGGACACGGCTCACGGAGAGCTGGTCAACGGCAGCCCTGGGGGGATTATGAAGGGGAATAATCTAGAAATGTCATGTCATAGGAGTCCTGGCTTACAAGTCACCTGGGGCATTTATGAAGGGAAATAATGTAAGGATACCAGATCGATGTTAATATGCTAATATAAGTGCAGTTCCAAATAAAAACAGAGTTTGATCATCATTTAATACAAACTTGACATTCTATCTGAAATTGAGAATGAAACCCCTATTTTCTAGTAAATGACTTTTGCACCCACCAGTGACAGCTCCGAGGTAGTCATCTCCTCAGTATTCTGAAAATTTGATAAAGAATTTAAAATTAGACCATTATGATGAAAGGTCACACTTAAAATAACTTATTATGCTACCCTAGCCCATGCTGTTCTTTGGTATTTAATGATTTTAGAGAATTAAGAGTTAATTCATTTTCAGAACTAAATGTGGATCGAATGGGAATGCGTTATTTCAAGACAATGAAAAAACTAAAGTGGGTTCTGATTGAAACATACCCTCTCTAAAAGGTCCAGGACTTCGTCCCCTTGTAGACAATCAGAGTGCCTCACCACTTCCCTTCTTCTCTGTAGCGTGAAGTGGAGTGGTACTTCAACGAGCGAACCAATCCAGTCATAGACTTCCTATTTATTGTTTTCATATCATCAAAAAAGAAAACATACATCACTTACTATCACCAACATCATCATGACTTTGTATCATGTAGTATATATTACATTATATTCTTACCTGGAAAAAGGCATTCTTTTCAAAGGCCCTGGAAAACTTTTTTCCATTGCCAATACGGATGAAAATGGTTGTTCCACCACCATTAGTTGGTGGTGCTGTCATCCTCGCCCTGCGTAGAGCCCTTATTTTCTATAAAGACAAACATTATTATGACGGATATTATTATGACAGATAAGGCATATCACAGTGTACACAATTATAAAATAAACATACATGGGTAGGTATATTTAAATGGAAAATCACTGTATACACTTGACACAACTTTAGATTATGAATTAGTTGAGTTAAATAATCAGAGTACACTTCATTCTTAATTTGTTCAAACCTCTTGTGGACCTAAACTTAAGATTAGAGAGAATGCTGGACACGGTGCACACAATTATTATAAAACAAACATGCCTGCATAGGTATATTGAAATGGAAAATCACTGTATACTCTTTACATACCATGACATTAGATTATTAATTAGTGTAGATGACTTATGGGAGTACATTTCATTCTTAATTTTTCCAAACCTTACATGTATCAGAACTTAAGATCAGAGAGAAAGCAGATGATAACTTACAGAGGTTTTATTCTGACTGTTTACAGTTATTGTATTGTTGGAGCAGGTTCCTTGAGAGCTGCTAGCAGTGTTAGTGCATGTTACTGCTAGGACTGGACTGTATTGCCTGTTTTAAAAATTGAAGTGTTCTAATGGGTATGTTAGGGAGTAAAATTAAAATAGCACTATTTGGTAAGTGTTTCCTTTGTGACGACTGATATGAGTACATTTCATTCTTCATTTTTCCAAACCTTACATGTACTTAAACTTAAGAGTAAAGAGAAAGCAGATGATAACTTACAGAGGTTTTATCTTGATTTTTGACAATATTGTTAGAGCTGGTTCCCTGGGAGCTGCTGGCAGTGTAGGTGTTACTGCTGGGGCTGGACTGTATTGCCTGTTTTAAAAGTTAAAGTATTCTAGTGGGTATGTTAGGGAGTAAAATTAAAATAGCACAATTTGGTAAGTGTTTCCTTTGAGATCACTGATGTGAGTACATTTCATTCTTCCTTTTTCCAACGCTTACATATACTTAAACTTAAGAGTAGAGAGAAAGCAGATGATAACTTACAGAGGTTTTATCTTGATTGTTGACAATATTGTTAGAGCTGGTTCCCTGGGAGCTACTGGCAGTGTTGGTGTTACTGCTGGGGCTGGACTGTAATGCCTGTTTAAAAAAATAAATTGTTCTGAGGGGTATAATAGGTGTTACAATTAAGTCCTTTGAGATAACTAATGGGAGTACATTTCTGATTGTTTACAGTATTGTTGGAGCTGGTTCCCTGGGAGCTGCTAGCAGTGTTGGTGTTATTACTGGGGCTGGACTGTAATGCCTGTTTTTACATTTAAAGTTTTCTAATGGATATAACAGGGAGTAAAATTAAAATAATGTGATTTTGTAATTGTATTCTTTTGAATTGAATTCAAAACTGGGGGGGTCTTGTGTACCTGGTACTGTAGCTCTTGACTTTTTCTTTGTTTCCGCCAGTCATCCAACTTTTTCCTGTTGAGAGAAGAACCTGTACATGTCAGTACCTTTCATTCTCATGTTTTAGATTTTATAATCTTTTTAATTTTGAATACATAAATAGCTGAAAGTTTGCATTCCATACCATTCATCCCTCATTGCAGAACATAGAGCCTGTGCTCTGCCAATGGAATCTTGAAGGCCCACACGATCCAAGTTTGCTTCTTGTAAGGTACAAGGTACAAAACATGTTAGTTTTAAAAAGATTAATAGATCGAAGCTATTCTTGTTGTAGGGATGATTATTAAAGACCTTGCAGAGATTCCTTCAGAGGAAATTTTGTGTTTGTTGAACATGGAAGTTAGAAAAAAATATGTTTTTGGGACATGTACATGTCCCTTTTTGTTTGTTGGGTTTTTTTGCAGGGGGGGTATCATAAACAATCTATGGATAATCAGAGTACTGGTGAAGCAAAGAGAAGAGCTTGCAAATTATTCTACCCCAGTCACTACCTTAATGACAAATGATACACTTTTAAAAATGAAAGGTGTCATTCACATTACCACAAAATAGATTTCGAATTTCAAAATTATCATGCTTACCCTCAAAGATTTCCACGCACTGTGGCATGTTTCTGCTATGGCAAGGGGCCAGAACAAATACCACAATGCCAGGGCTTTGTGAAATACCATATTTTACTCTGACTGCAATGAAAAGTACAATCACTCTTGTGCTAATAATAACATCCACAAAATCACCCTAATATTCATGTTAATATCAAAAATAACAACAGTCATGATAACTATGATAATTATAATTATTACTTTAATGTTAGAAAAAAAAAAGCTGATTAAAATTAATACTTAGGTGTATTTGCTTTTGCATTCCTAACCAAAGATTAGGTTTAGCTACCTTTCTGGGCTTCATGGCTGCTGTCCTTTGCAATCCAGAAGTAAATATCTGGGCTGTTTGCCACAGTGTGGAGCATGCTTGAAAAAGTAAATACAGAGAAGGTTAATAAATATCAAATACACTTGAGTTAAACAAAATGTGGAGACAGATTAGGCAGAGAAAAATCAATAAAAAAATAAAAGCAAATGCTGAGTGAACTAACCTAACCAGTCTTCTCTTGCTAACAAGAGGACAGCTGAAGGGCAAAAGCACAGCCACCATTATGCGACCATCCTCTGATCCTTGCCATGTGAACTAAGATAAAAAGAAACAGTACAGTAAGATATGTTCATGAACATGACTGTACTATTTGAATTGTTCACAGCTATTTTCCCACAGTTGGTGGTCAAAAGAAAAAACCGGTTCTATTTGACAGACTTGTTTGTAGCTCCTGGTTTTTTTTTTAAACCTGCAAATTAGTTTCTTTTTCCCTGCCGATCAAAGGGTAGGATATGAGTGATGATCTCATCCTATGTGGGCTTTTTCTACATACTGCTAAACAAGCTAATTACCTCTTCAAAAGAGTGGATAAGAAATGAAATGGCTGTGCTTTGCCCTCTTTCCTCTAAAAGATTAAAGCATTGCAGCACCTCATTGGTCCTGCTATGAACAGCTTCACCTATAAGTAATGGGGAATTATGAGGAGAGTTTCCATGATGTTCACTTAATAAAGGATATTTTATATACCAGGATAAAAAATTGTAAAAAAAAAATTATTAAAATGTTTAAATCAAATGTTTTCGGCTGTTTGCCATCTGATGATGCCATCTGATGATGGCAAACAGCTGAAAACGTTTGGTTTAAACATTTTAATAATTTTTCCATAATCTTTTAGCCTTGTATATATAATATCCATGAGGAGAGTGATTGTAGTAAATGTGTATGAATGTATTCAGTTGGATTAGACATTGTGTGTACCTGTGCTTTTGGTGCTCAGTTTGTTGTTTAATGCACTATCTGAGGTAAACTCATTGCAAATATACCTGTTATCACTCCTGATATCGAATGATCATCAGTGACATAGCCATCTAGAGAGACAAAATAATATAATTAATACAGGTATACTTGTTCATTGATAAAGAATAATGTAGATGATAGTTTATATACTTATTAAACTAAATGATTGGGGCATTATGCTTGCAAGGATGTGATCTCCCAAAGTACAGACACACAGACGCATTGGCTTTGTTAAAAATGGTTCTTGTAATCTTTCTCTGAGCAGATGCATGGGAAAAAAGGAAGTTAGCATGGTACAGGCATTAATGGAAATTGATTTCCATTTATTTCAGTAAGACATCAAGGTGAGCTTACAGAGTCTAGCCTCTTCTGAGTAAACTATCACTTCTGCAAAAAAAAAATAAAGAAATAAATAAAAGATAGGAAGTACTTTGATGTAAAAGATGATAATCCCACAAATCATTACTTCCTTTACCTCAGTGTAGGATAATACAGACTAATCACCAATTTTCATATGTAGTTATCCCTATGTAAGTCCATTATTTATGAGTCCATTGAAGCACTTAATACCATATTTGTCTATATCCTTTCTTGAGTGATGTGTGACTCAGATTGGTAGGGTTTCTTCCAATAAATTTATATATGTCTAACTGGAACTGGAACTGGAACGAATACCTGTATCTGTGGGTAACTACATAACATAATGCTTCAGAAGTCTATAGTTTTAACTTACTTGAACATCCTTTTACTCACCATTAGTGTCATCTTCTGAGTCAGATGATACAATGGATGGTCCCATATTGTGGCCTAACAGAGGAAAAGGTGCAGACATCAAGATCAGGTCTATGGCAGAATTGTGAAAGGTCTTTAAATTAACTAAAGGTTACTTTTCACTTTCAGAGGTGTTGTTCAGGAAAATACTTGTATTCAGAGTAGTTTCACATAAATCCTTGCAAGCTGTACATCAGAAGAAAGCTTAATAACAGCTTCTTCTGAAAGTGTTACGAGCCTGCAAGGGGCGAAGTGATTAAGTATCTTTATTAAGATTTATTAAGTATCTTTATTAAGATCAATTGAAACTGTAATTGCACCAACTCACCGCCTTGGTTTGAATCGGACTCATCTGACAAGTCTGAGATCTCATCTGTTGAGTAACATTAGACTTAAATTGTAATCATCCTATACACACCCATATACACATTTAGAACACCAATGCAGAAAGCGAATAAAAAAAATAAGACAAACGTGCAGTTATACCTGATGTCAGTCCTCTTGCACTGGCAGTTGCCATTGCTGTGAGATATCGTCGCGTAGAAGCTATGATGTCAAAAGCAATTTAGATTACACTTAAAATTCAGAATTAAATTAGAACTTGTCATACTTCTTCGATTTTCATCTAGGCACTTTCAATTGGCAGGATGAGATGTACCCACTGAAAATAACATAACTAGTCAGTAAATTGAATTACAAAGGGAAAGACAAACTCCAAGCTGTTGGTAGTATAAGCAGATACCTTTCAACTCAGACTTGTAATTATTGATATTTTCAAATTTTTGTGAAGGATCTGAAAAGCTTAATTAATTTCAAATATTGACAAAACTTTTTTCCAGTTACCTCCATCAACTGGCAAAGGCATCAGATCCAGTGGAGTGGATGTGGAGGGTTGTGCAAGTGGCAGTGTAGATACAAGGCTGCTTGAAGATGGGGACAGTAAAGTGGCCTGTGATGATGTAGATGTTAAGGCGGCAGTGGATAGAGATGTGGATGGTAAAGTGACTGTGGATGATGGAGATGTTGAAGTAGCTGTAGATGTTGGTGGTAAAGTGACTGCAGATGGTGGAGATGTTGAAGTAGCTGTAGATGTTGGTGGTAAATTGACTGTTGATGAAGAAGATGTAGAAGTGGCTGTAGATGTTGGTGGTACAAGGGTTGGAGATGCTGAAGGTGTTGAAGAGGCTCCAGATGTGGGTGGTAAACTGACTGTGGACAATGAAGATGTGGAAGTGGATGCTGTTGATGAAGTGGAAGATGACAGAGCTGTGGTGAGAGAACAGGTTATGCATGCACATGTGGTGATCAAATGTCTATAATCTATAAATTTTTTATAAATTTGACTGGAAATGGGCTTTTAGAAGACTGTTGCAAGTGTTTGTGGATACAATTATGACATAAAGGCCATCAACCTTTGAATTGTTTCATGTTAAGGTATGCATTTTGATTAAGCCAGCCTCTGCTACTCTATTAATATTTGGAAAATTGCAGTAGTCATGCACATCACTATTCCTAGGGTGATGAGGTAACAAATGACCAATTTCTTCTTAAAGTTCTGTGTAGTACTGGAGGTTTGTTATTTTCCTATTAATTTGTGCTAGAAGTTGCAAGGCTGCAGGGAAAGACACCTTACTTAGATATTATGTAAATAAAGTATCGAGCATAAATATAAGTTAATAGAAAGCTAAATTGAATTAAAATTATGACAGAAAGATTGCCCAAGACATAATTATGCTCCATTTGACGATAACAACTTAAACACATTGTGCAGATGTAAGGTTTGGTTGACATAAGTAACATTTCAAATATACACAGACCTTGACTTGGTATAAATATAAAGATCTTTTTCTTTCTACTTCCACCAAAGTGGTTCATGAGCTGCACGCCACTTTGAAGGCCAGTTGCCACTGTCCTCATTGCATGCCCTCTCGCATACGATGTTATTATTTCCAAGCTAGTGTAATAAAGTAATGACAGAAAGGTGATTGTAGTTACCCACACTAATTTTTCTGTTGAATTGAATTTAACTCTGGGTTTATTTCTGCAAGGTACATACATTAATTTCGCATGCACTGTGACATTTGTTTTAGTGGTATTTGCTTTAGATTGTAGCAATAAGAGAAAGATTGCACAGTATGTCACATGAAAAAGAGTATTGTAAGTTTAAATAATTCAATGTGCACTGGTACAAGGAAGATTATCATCTAAGATGTTCTTAATAAAATTGGCCAACATTTCATTTCATTTTTTTATCACGTCACAAATGATTGCAAACTGGCAAGTTGTTCGAAGTGTTGCCAAGTTATAACCAATTTTAAATGCAATAAATCCTCTCACTTGGCGAGAAATTCTCAATGTTATTAGTAATTGCAAGACATCTAAAGGAATATATATTACAGCAACCTTAGTTTTCTTTCATTCACGTTTACATCCAATCTCGCCTCTTTTCGGCATTTCGCTTATTTTATTACGGTACTTCTCATTCTTTTCCCTGGAACCATTTTTCTAGCCTACGATACAGATTATGTAGGGAGCAGCACTTACCTGCTAAGGTCTTTTCCTGTAAGGGGAGGAAATGCTCTCACCAGTAATTCTCCGATTTGGGAAGAGCTGTCGTTCTTTGTAAATGATAAATCAGAAATCCGCTTGGCGGTAGTGAGCCTGCCCAGCTCAGTCTTGTTTGGCACGCTTCTGTGCCGTTTATCCAGAAAGACAACAGTTCTTTGGAAAGCGCGCTTACTGCGGTTCATCTCGTAGAGTTGAAGGCTTAATCTAAAAGACTTAAGTGCTTGCTACACTAATCGATGTCCTTCGATGACGCGAAACCACGCCGAAAATGAAACTGACCGACGTCTTAATTAAAAGGCTTTTTTTTTTGTCTTAATTAAAGGCTTTTGTTTCACGGCACACCCATGTCACCTAGGCCTGTCGCTACGGGACACTTACATTGATAGTTAAACAATTTTGGGATCGTTTTCCGCAAATGCACCAAACGCAATTTTTTAATCGTCCAATTGTTCTTTAATTACATCAAACGGGCAAGTGACCCTTTTCTAGGAAGTGGTGTGCACACATAGACACCCGTACACGCAGAATGGAAACTTTATTGTTTGAACAGGAACTTGAGACCATGCATGGGTAACTGTCACTTCGCGGATCGATTGCTACCAGATCAGTATCAATTGTTATTGATGAATACGTGTCAAATTGTCCAGGGAATACACATTTCCCATTGAGGTCCACAAGGTGATATATATCGTTTACTTATCAGTTAATCTTGGTAATTTCAACAAATTAAAAGCAGATCTCGCTTGGACTAGATCACTCCGCTGCCTTATTCAGTTTACTTCTCCTCCCGGCGCGCTATTTAACTGTTCTGTATGGTAAGTCTTTTTTCGTTTTCTTATTATTGCGAGGATTTTTATCTGTCAGCAACTGCTTGTTTTCGCTGTCACGCATCGACAGATAGATCTTCAGTGCATTCGTTAAGAAATTTCAATGTTATAGGAGATAGGTTAAGAAATAACTCTCTAATTTTTAGGTCTCTTTGTTTTCTAAACTTGAGATATTCGTCGAAATGTTTTGCGCAAATTTAAAGAGCCTAGTATGGAGTCGCAATTGTGGTGGGTGTATCTTTGGTTCACTAAAATTGCGGCCGGAAAATAGTGCAAAAAGTCTGAATTTAAATTTGGCTATCTAACGCGACAAAAACTTAGGCAATTTTTTGGTCAGAAGTTCTTTTCAGACTAATGAGCAACCAGGCACTTTTAAATGCGCTCGTGCACGATGCAAAACGTGTCCTTTCATTCACAACTCTGATAAAATATCGGGACCTAAACGATCCATTAAGATCACCGATCACTTCACGTGCACCTCCGCTAATGTAATCTATTGCATAACTTGCACTTATTGCAAAAAGATATACATCGGCGAAACAGGCAGAAGACTAGGTGACCGATTCCGAGAACACCTTCGAGACGTGGAAAGGAATGACAAGGACACATCGAAACCAGTCGCTAGACATTTTAATTTACCCAATCATTCTAAGCAACATATGGCAATCTGCGGTCTTTCCTTGCACTTAGGTGGCACGGAAAGCCGTAAAAATCTTGAACAAAAGCTCATCTTTCAAACCGGCAGTCTAAATCCCACAGGGATCAATGAACGCTTTTCATTCCACTAATTTATTCATGTTTTTCTCGTTGCCATGCACCCACCAATAACGTAGCTCCATTTTCTGCCTTTAAAAGCACACACAACCCACAATTCCTCTATTCGCTCCGACGAAGGGCTAACGCTCGAAACGTCAGCTTTTGTAATCATTACGGTGGCCAATTTACCATTTCAACTTTGTTGATATATCCAAATTATTTCTCAGCGTAAACTTAGCATTAGTGGACGCCGCTACTGTGTCCCACAATGTCAAAAGAATAACATCCACTGCCTCTAAATTCTACACCGACAACTTGATGGTTTGTAACCTTATTAACGATTCGCATGTAAATGAAGCCACAAAAACGCTGGAAGCAAAGCTGGATAATCTTATTTCGCTGGTCAAAAAGACTTTTCCTTCACAGCCACCAGGTAAACTTAGTAATCATATTTTTGAGTGTTGGGAACTTTTTTAAATTATAAAGAGTTCGCCGCGAAGGCTTTGCTCAAACTAACCGTGGAATGGTATACTATATTTCATACAGCCAGTCCAATCGCCTCTTATAAAGAACGGTATGAAAAGGACAGGTTAGTTATCCTACTCTTTATTATCAGTATTTTTGTCTTATATAACTGATTTGTTTGACATTACGCGTCATGTACACAACTCGCCCAAGAGTGCGGTGTGAACGCCGTTGATCAGTGGAAAGAAATTAGGGAGCTTTAGCAACGACAACGGCGACGGCAACGAAAACGTCGTGTCGAAATCTAACTTTTCGTTTTTGTAACTCTCTCCAGGTTATTCCGATGTGTTTCACTTGGAAAATGCTGGCGAACTATTCAGGGAATTTATCACTACGAACGGCGTTAAGGTAAGGAGAAAAAAAAATTAACCGTCATGCGCTCATGTTCTCGAGAAACCTAAAGTTTGATTATTTCACGTTGTTGTTTTGTCGAGAACGGCAAAGAAATGTAACTAAATGTTAAACGCACGTGCAGGCCGATTGTTTTTGCTCATTAAGACTATTGTTTTCTGCCGTTCTCGTTGCCGTCGCCGTCGTCGTTGCTAAAGCTCCCTATTGACGAAGCGTGAACAGCTTTTGAGCCGGAGGAACCATTTCGCGTCTTGTTGCTGCTCAAAGCCACTCTGCAGCAGCACACACACGTCTTTTCAAACCAGGGATTAGTTAATAGTTATTACCTATCTCATCTTGGAGTATCTCTTAAAAAAGATAAAACTAGTATTCGATATTTAAAGAATATATTGTCCATGCTAAACTTTGCTTGGTTTTTTTCCAAATTTTATTCCAAAAGGTAGTCTAAGAGAAAAGTGTACCTGCTGACTTTTGTTTCTCAGAAGATTCCTGTTTACTGTCAAATGGGAGACTTTGGATGTGGGGATGAAGGATGGACGCTGGCCATGAAGATCGATGGAAATAAAGGTAAAAATACTTTTTGAAGTGAATTTAAAGAATTAAAATATTAAGTAAAAACTTTCCCTGTTTTTAATTCAGAGAACCTTCAGCTACGATTGTCACTTCTGGAGAGATAGGAATTCTTCTAACCTTGAAGGAGGTAAGACTGGGTTTGACTCACAATAGACTAAGTTACCATCCTATTGGAAGACGCCATTCTCCAAGATCTGTCTCGGTGTGAAGATCGGCCACCAGAAAGAGTTCATTGTCATGAAAAGGCAGGCCAACTCATTGTTCTCACTCCTCGCTGATGAAAAATACCGAAAAACAACAATGGGCCGCGACACGTGGAAGACGCTTATTGGTCCGCAGGCGTCCTTGCAGCACAACTGCAACATAGAAAGGTTTAATGCTAGGGGTAGCAAAGGCTTGGTTTCCTTTGCAATAACGGGAAAGACTGCGTAACCCCTGATTCTAGAATTGGCTTTGGTACAGGAGGATACAAAGATGACTCCAATACGTGTGGAAATGTAGCAGCACACTCGACTGATACTGGAAACAAATACATCAAAGCCATGGTGTACATCCTGTTGCAGTGACGGGAGACTCAAATTGCAAGCTAAGAAGCCACTATGGATGAGAAAAATGTAGTGTCCTAAGGCTTACTAGCTAATAAAACAACTGGTTCAAAATGATCTCCTCTGGTCAGATTTGTCTTGAAATCTAGTCTAACTCGTTTCAATTGTGTGAAACCAATTCGGGTTTAATTTAACAAATGGTAAACACCACAGCGTACACTATTGAGTTATGGATGCACGCGGGAGGTTGGTAAGCACGAAAGAAGCGTAAGAATCGCTCGAGGCGATAGCCGAGAGCGACTCTAGCTTCTTGAGTGCTTAGCAAACCTCCCAAGTGCATCCATAACTCAATAGTGTACGCTGTGGTGTTTACCATTTGTTTTATAACATAACATTGATACATTGTAGCTAAAGAGTTCCCTTTTATTTAACAAATCTTACACGAGCAGAAAAAAACAAGAGCGCGCGGAAAAATAGTCTTTGCATTTGCTCACGTCAGCAGCGTACACCCATGGGCAAATGGGGGACGCTAAATTTACCAATCAGAGCGTGCGCTTAACTTTGGTTATGTTATAAATCAAATTGTCTGTGAGCCACAAAGGTCAGAAAATGTATTATGAAAGAGTTATGAGGTGGGCGACTGAACCGAGTTCGCTTAAATCCATTGGTCACTGGGGTTCAGTGCTGCGAAATTAATTTTCTTAACTAAAATGCACAGTCTTTTTAACGTAAAGAGGGTTGTTAGTTTTTTCTAGCCAGTACTGTGGTGCAAAATGGGGAGTTCAGGCACAAACCTAACATTGTTGATCGTTTCGATTGCTTTCGATCTGATGTGGAGAACAATCGCGAGAACGGTCAAAGTTTCTTGGCTGATTTAATAAATTCAATTATAGCATGTAAACAATGGTGGCTAGATCGGTCAGTAACACTTTTGCATTCGAAACTAATTCTGTGCTTTTCTGGGATAAAAAAAAAAAATCGTGGAATTCGTTGCTCCATATTGCTTCAATTACTATCATTCAAAAACACTAGTGGTCACTTAAAATGCTTTCTGGGGTATACCAGTCCAAGGCAGAAGACTGATAGCGGTTTGGTATCGCATGTAAGCGAGATTCAGCGCGGCGAATATCCGGTCGCCACAATGGACGGATGGAAGATTTAGGACGAGGAACAGAGCGAGAGGGGTGGGGAGGGAGAGAAAAGTTTTACTCTACTTCCCCCTTCCTCTTCGCTTTGTAACTCGACTCATCTCGCGCTTGAAATTAAAACTACCGCCCCCAAGCAGGCTCTGTGTACAGCCGCCCATTTTTTAACTACTTTTGTACTTTAAGAAAGGCTGTTGGAGGAAAGTGTAAAAGTGCACATGACAAGCCCGAAAGTTATTGTGGGCAGTTTTATGTCACAGTTCCTTGACCTCTGAATTTTAGGGAAATCTGAGAACACGTCACAGTAAGGACGATCCATCGCCTGTTTGATGAATTCAATTATTTGTTTGAACTACCAATTCACTGATTACCGGATACCCAAATTACCTTTCGAGTTTGTCGCGTTCAATTTTGTCCAATGCGGAAAGAAGATCAAGATTTAAGTTTATATCCACATGTAAGGTATGTGAGGTAGCAGCGCAACCTGGGTTACATTCAACGCAGGTTTCAATGCACAAACAAGTACTACTGGTTTTGATTCTACACTGTCGCAAACATTCTACTCCACCCATCTTGTTTATAGTACGTGTTTGTCAACTTAAATATTTAAGCCCTAGAAGTCATGGCAGAGAATCGACCTATTAAATTTGGAATATTTTAGTCGAAAAGCGATTTATGGAGCAAGTTCTCTCCCTTCCACCTTAGCCCCTACCTTTATGATCAGTTCGCCCCTAAATGCTATTACTCGTTGCCTTACGGTAGAACCTATTCCTGATCTGTCGAAATGATGATATAGTTTAATCAACATACAATTTACAGCGAAACCAGATCAAAATTCGATCAACCTGCAAATTTCCAGGCGTGTTAATTAGCGCACGAGTGACGCTATTTCCTGGTTTGAAAATATATTATGTTTGCAGCAAGTTCTAAAAACTGTCGAACGCAAAGTTAGTAGGGGGCGAACTAACAAAAGAGCGCAACCTCCATAGCCTGGTACGCGAAAAGGAGATCACAAAAAATCACATATCAACTGAATTTACTCTTAAAAACACCCTTAAACACTTTCAATTGGTTTTAATTAGGAAACGCTTGTTTCATTAGCATCTTTACATAACTAATTCTTTTTATTTTGGCTTTACATATTTCATTTTCTGGGAGGAAGAATTCAATTCTTTTCATTGTTAGGATGAAAAGTTGAGAATATTTACAGCTTCGGGTTACTTTGATGAAGGGTAAATGCGTCTAGCTTCATTTCTGTTCTGTATTTAAACCGACGTTCTTTGTCAATAAAATTATTTTAATACGCTTTGTCAGTGCAGGCAGTCGCGCCAATCAAATGATCTCTTTAATTAAAAGAGTAGGCGTCAATGTCAGAGGTTCCCAAGGGATCAATGTCTTTACGTTAAATTTACATGATCAACTCAGTTTCTAAAAAGTTATAAAACCAAATTATCTTGTAATACCCCTCACCGACCGGAACTCCACAGGTTCTCTAGAGACTTACCCGGCCTTTAAGTGATTTCTACAAATCGTTTGGACTTAAATGCAGAACTGAGGACACCTCACGTTTTGTGTTAGGAATCGTTGAGGGATGCATGCATGCAAAAATAGTCAGTTCGTTAAAAATAAACATATAAAATTGATTTTATGAAATCGCTGTATCGCCGTTCTCAAATTGGCCTTTCATTTTCCAGTAGATAGACAGCTATATTGTAAACAGATTTTCAAAGTCCGGTAATTTCTTTGGATGACATTAGCAATGTACTCAGTGAATAAACTTGAAAACAAACTTAAACTTGGAACTTGTCTATTGGATGTTGTTGAGTGCGAGCAAGAAAATACGAGTCGTGTTTAACAATGATAACAAACAATAACGAAGCAAAATCACCACAATCAGTTATTCACCGGCTGTGCAACACAGAAATGATCTCCCGACGCCGATCAATCTCAAGATGCGCTTGCTTTTTGCAGTTTTTTTAATCGCAAATGTCCTCAAGCTGGTTGCTATCTTAAGCGACGCCAGACAACAATCTTGTACCGCCAATCAATGCGGTGAGACCAGCAAAGACATTAAGACGCTTAAAACGAAAATGAACGATCTGATTGCGCTGGTAAAGGACGCTTTGCCTCCAAAGCCTCCAAGTACTTTTTTTGGATCATATTTTGGGGAGCGGCATTTCATGTTTTCATGTTCAAAGTGTTCTCAACTCGCTCACATCTTTACACCGCAGTCTTTTCTTTCTTACAGCCAGTCCCTTCTCCTCTTGCAAGGAGCAGTACGACAAAGGAAAGTAAGGAAACAGTAAGAAGTTTTCATTTCAATATTCCAAATCGCTCGCTTGATATTTAGAGACCATTTTTGTAGGTATAAGGACTCTTCTCTTTCATACAGCTGACTCAATCCGTTAAATGCTCTCTTTTGTCATAAGTTCGAGACGAAGCAAAGTGTATCCACTGGTGTTTGGATCTCAAAAGATTCCTGTTTACTGTCACATGGGAAACTTTGGATGTGGCGGTGGAGGATGGACACTGGCTATGAAGATTAACGGTGCAAAGGTAAACTACATGTCTTCTTTCAGAACCTCTTGATTTATTGAAACTGAAAAAAGAAATGAAATAAAAATGTCACTCTTTATTTCAGAGAGCCTTCCATTACAATTCCCATTTCTGGAACGACAGAAATGCCTATCACCTTGGTGGAGGCAGGACTGGCCTTGACTTACAAGAGACTAAGTTACCGACTTACTGGAACACACTCTTCTCAAAGATCTGTCTTGGTTTGAAGATGGGCCATCAGCTCAGATTCATTGTCATCAATAAGAGGGCCAACTCACTGTACTCACTGATCGCTGATGGGAAATACCGGATTCCGGCTTTTCCAGACTACCACTTATATTAGTTGTAAAAGGAACATATATAAAGTTAAATAACAAAGACGAAGCTAAAATGGCACGTTAAGAGAAGTAAGGAATTGGTTCTTGACTTACCACTGTCTTACAACATGTGCTTCATCGATAGCCACAGCACATAACCTCGCACGGTATACATCATCGATCACCAACGATCATTTGAAGAACCCGAATGATTTAGGGCTACAATTACGAGTGTAATTACAGGAAAATCCTCCTTGAACTTAACAATTTGACAGCGAGTGAGTTATAAAGAAAACAAACTTTATTCAAATTAAAGAGAAAGCTTTCGCCGAAACATTTTTATTTGTAAAGGTAGTTAAAAGGCTTCCGAACAAATTTTCAAACATTTTTTTGAAAAGTAACTGTCACGACGTGACACCTGTCAATTGAAGAGTAAAAAAAGCATACGCTTTTGAAGAAACAGCAGTACTGGCGTGACAAATACACACAAGTTAACTGATCAGACGACGATTTTCTCGTAAAGAGAAAAACAGAGATCTTACAGAAAGTATTTTTCATTTCCAGCGACGATTAATCTTCGAAGATTTACCTCTGTTCCGTTTTAAAATGTCACGGAAAGTCAAATTGTAAGTGAATGCGAATATGTGTTTTGGAGTTGTCAGTCTGCTTGTTTTTTTTTTTTCTGTAATGGCGTGTGTAAATCGGTTATTCTTCCACCGAAAAGCTGAAGTCTATGAGACTCTTTCTACCTAGACACAAGGAGATTTAATGCGACTTTTATTCATCGAATTCCTGCGTTTCTGCCGTGAAATTTACGACAAAAGTGTGTTTTAGGATTTTGAACTGGTGCTGAATAAAATTTCTTTCTTAGCCTAAACTTATAAATTCGTTTGTATCTGGTGCATGTCAAACCCATGTGTAGCTTAACGGTCAAACAGGGATTGTCACTCACTAAATTGGCTCGCCATTAAGTCTTGTGATCGCCTTCGTAAGAAATTGTTTTTTTGTTGTTGTTGTTGTCGTTTTACTATTCCGCGTTTTACCAGTCCCCGTTTTACTAGTCCGCGTTTTACTAGTCCGCGTTTTACTAGTCCGCGTTTTACTAGTCCGCGTTTTACTAGTCCGCGTTTTACTAGTCCGCGTTTTACTAGTCCTCGTTTTACTAGTCCTCGTTTTACTAGTCCTCGTTTTACTAGTCCGCGAGATACTAGTCCGCGTTTTACTAGTCCTCGTTTTACTAGTCCACGTTTTACTAGTCCGCGTTTTACTAGTCCGCGTTTTACTAGTCCGCGTTTTACTAGTCCACGTTTTACTAGTCTTCGTTTTACCAGTCCGCGTTTTACTAGTCCGCGTTTTACTAGTCTGCGTATTACTAGTCCGCGTTTTACTAGTCCGCGTTTTACTAGTCCGCGTTTTACTAGACCGCGTTTTACTAGTCCGCGTTTTACTAGTCCGCGTTTTACTTGTCTGCGTTTTACTAGTCCTCGTTTTACTAGTCTGCGTTTTACTAGTCCAGTCCAGTCCAGTCCAGTCTGCGAAATACCATATGCCTTTATATTTTGGCTTGACAGATTTCATTTTCACGAGAGAAGAAGAAGTTTTCCACCTTAGACTGTAAAGTTGAAAATCTCAGTTGAAAGTTTATGGCAACTTTGTTTTAGTGTAAAGTTAACAACTATTCACCAAAGTGGAGGTGGTTAGTGGTGGATATTTACCGAGCCGCGAAGCGGCGAGGTAAATATCCACCGCTAACCACCGACACTGAGGTGAATAGTTGTTTTAGTATATACTAAAACAGTGAGATAATATACACTGCTTCGTCGTTAATTTGAGTGATTTCTTCGCTTACTAAAATAGAGACAACTAATTACTTTATATTAAGAACTATATTAGGCTTCTCGAAGTCTGTGTCATACGACTTCCTCCTCGAGTTGGCCGACATTAAGTCTTTGGAGAATCGTAGGCAATTCCAATCGTTAGTTATGTTATATAAGTGCTTGTATGATAAGGGGGCTCCTTATATAAGTGATTTTTTTCATTTTAGAAATGTACCGTATAGTTTACGCGGGCTCAGTACAAGGCTAGATTTACCTCCTTTTAATCTCGAGTTTTTACATCGGTCTTTTTCATTTTTAGCTAGTAAACTTTGGAATGCGCTACCCCCTAGACTCAGAGAATCTCAAGATATTGTTTCATTCAAGCGTTCTCTTAAAGCCCACATGGCTTAGTGGTAGTGATTGTAGATATCGTTATTTTTAATATTGTTAATATTGTAACTTTTTATTGATAGCTCTTGTCCATGATCTTCGATCCTGTTTTTAGTTATTTAATAGATCTACTTATTATTTGTATTCTTACAGAAATTATGTTTTATTTCTAATTGTACATACACGTACACGTTTTAACAAGAACTTCTGTACTCCTAGGTGTCACGTGTTTAAATAAAGGATTGATTGATTGATTGATTGTCACGGATGCAAACGGGGACGCCATTTTTTCCCGAGTTGCTCGGAGGTAAATAGCGAAGGATATTCGGAGTTTGACTAGCCAATCAGGGCGCGCCTTCAACGATATCCACAGTTTTAGTATATACTAAAAAGCGATATTCTTCGTTAACAGAATTACTTTCTTGTGCTTTGTCGATGCAGGTAGTCATGATAAACAATTATCCGCGTGCAAGTTCTCTCAAAAAATGTAAAGCTACTGGATCGTTTGAGGAGCAGCGAGAGTCACAAAAGAACTGTTGAAGGCTATAAATGGATATAAGTTAGAGTCGTATTGAACAACCTCGGTCACTGTATTTAGATGGTATTTGAGTGTGTAACAACATCTTTTTTAAAATGATATCTAGTATATGAGTCTGAGAGTTTAAAGTTGTCTTCAATTCAGTTCAAGAGTAAAGGTCGCAATTTTCCTTTAGAAACTTGGTCTGTGCAATCCCAGCAAAGGTTTTAAGGTGTAACCAGGCAGAGCGTAAACGAAGTTTCACCAGACATCTTGTTGATGCAAATCGTAAAGCTTTAATCTGTACAAGATAATTTGATTTTATCAGCTGAGTTAACAATGTAAATGGGCCACCGCTTCGATCGTTAGTCCTCGCTCTGACGAAGGACGAACGCTCGAAATATCAGCTTTATAATCTATTTACGGTGGCCAATTTACGTAAGCAACTCAGATGTTAAAATCGAATTATCTCGTGATTCTCCGAACTAAAGAGGTGCCAAAGTCTCTCTGAAAACTTACTCCTTTATTCGATTCATTTAAATCGTGTGAACTTGGTGGCTGAATCGGTAATACCTCACATTTTGAATAAGCCGTAAACATATGATCAAATGGATAGAAAACCTAGTCACCAAGAGCACAGCCATCGACAAGCTCAACGCAGTCCTTATCGTTTTAACTATATAAAGTAATATATGGACCAAAAACAAAACAATAATGGCCTCAGTTAATTGTGTGGGCATGCATGCATGTAAACATGGTCAGCTCATTAAAAATAAACATATAAATTTGATTCTATAAAACTGCAATATATTCGCTCTCAAATGGGCCCCTCATTTTTCAACAGATAGATAGCTATATTACGAGCAGTATTTAAAGGCTATGATAATTTCTTTACAGGAAATTGTACAGTGCGATCGAATGAAGTTAAAAATAAACTTCAAACAGGATCTTGTTTATTGGATGT
This sequence comes from Stylophora pistillata, assembly GCF_964205215.1. Lineage (NCBI taxonomy): Eukaryota > Metazoa > Cnidaria > Anthozoa > Scleractinia > Pocilloporidae > Stylophora > Stylophora pistillata. The sequence goes on from NC_142524.1 coordinate 25,825,569, forward strand.
CGGTGAGTGTGAGCAAGAAAATACGAGTTGTGTTTAACAATGATAACAAAAAGTAAGGAAGCAAAATCAACACAATCCGAGTTATTCACCGGTTGAGCAACACAGAAAACATTTCATTACGTTGATAAATTTTTAATATGCGCTTACTTTTCGCAGTTTATTTCATCGCAAATGTCCTCGCTTTGTTCGCTGTTTTAATCCGCGTCAGACAACAATCCTGTACCGCCAATCACTGCGGTGAGATCAGCAAGGACATCAAGAAGCTTCGAACCCAAGTAAAAAATCTTGTTGCGCTGGTAAAGGACGCTTTGCCTCCAAAGCTTCCAGGTACTTTTTTCGGTGATATGTTTTTATTTTTGAAGTGTTGTCGATGCACTCAGATCTTAAAATCGTAGTCTTATCTTCCTTATAATCTGTCCCTTCTCTTCTTGCAAGGAGCAGTACGACATAGGAAAGTAAGTATATAGTGAAGTGATTTAATTGCGAGATTCCAAAACGTTCGCTTGATCGCAGGATGTTTATACAGTCAGAGGACCTTTTGCCTGCTTACAGGCTGACTTACTCCGTTACATCTGACTTATTCTTTTTCCATAAGGTCGAGACGAAGCCAAGTGTACCCGCTGATGTTTGGTTCACAAAAGATTCCTGTTTACTGTCACATGGGAAACTTTGGATGCGGTGGTGGAGGATGGACGCTGGCCATGAAGATTAACAGCGCAAAGGTAAACTCCTTGTCTCCTTTCAGAAACTCTAAAGATTACTGATTGCAAAAAAAGAGAAAAAATCAAAAAAATTGTTTTTTTGCTTTTCAGAGAACCTTCCATTACAATTCCCATTTCTGGAGCAACAGAAATACATATAAACTTGCTGGAGGCAGGACTGGCTTTGATTTATAAGAGACTAAGTTACCGACCTACTGGAATACACCCTTCTCCAAGATCTGCCTCGGTATAAAGATTGGTCATCAGTTCAGGTTCATTGTGATCAACAGGCACGCCAACTCACTCTATTCACTGATCGCTGACGGGAAATACCGCGCCACCTCACTGGGTCGTAACACGTGGAAGTGGCTGATTGGCTCACAGGCCTCCTTGCAGCCCCACTGCAACAAAGAAGGTTTCAATGCAGTGGGAGACAACCCTCGGCAATCCAAAGCAAGAATCGGCATCACCGCCAACCAGCAGAATGACTGCTCTTCTTGTGACTCCCAAATTGGTTTTGGTACAGGAGGTCTACATGATGACTCTAACACATGTGGCAATCAAGCAACACACTCGCCAGACAATGGAAACATGCATATCAAAGGAATGGGGTACATTCTGGTGCAGTGACTGGGGACACAGTTAGCTTCCCAAATTTTAAGCCAAGAAGCCATCATCAAGTAGAAAATGTAGTATCCTAAAGCGTAGAAGCTAATAAAACAATGGGTTCAAAATTATCTCCTCTGATCCGAGTTGTCTGTCAATTATAGATTTTTTGTAGTCAGTCTAAGACGTGTTAATTGTGCTAATTCAAGTTTTACGAATGAGGTAGATACTGGCTACGAAGACGTATTCGGTGTTTATTATACGTCCACATCGCGAGCTGTAGGCCAAGGGAGGTCACGATCAGATCACACACTAAAGGTGATACACGAAATAGCGACTTTTTAATTCTTTTGGAGCCCACAGACATTAATTATTTGTACGAAAAAATAATTGGCACAGATAGGAGAAGTAACGGAACCCAAAAAGTAGTACTGCTTAAAACATTGCCTACTTTTCTTGCTCTCATTAGAATCAACGACTTTTCTGTACCATTTGCTTAAAACGGCATTTTCCACGTGGAATATGAATGAAGAAATTAATTTTAACACGATGATCATCAGTTATTCAACTGAACGGATTTCCTTCCGGAATATTTCCGTTAGTCATGACCTTTTACACCACACCTTCAGATGACACCTTTTAATTCATAAATAATCCCAAAAGGATCAGTCAGATTTCATTTCCAAATTTTATAGAAAAGAATTCTGTAGTTATCTGATGCAAAAGAAAGGATAGTTTTGGAACTAGTCATGATTTATCACCGGGAGGGTTTAGGGGATTTCGGAGGGCCGATCAGTCGTCGCCTACAGACCATGGAGGGGAAGAGGTGAATAACGAAAACTGACTACCAATTTAATGCCAACAAGGCGGAATGGGGGGTCATAAGAATCAAAATCCTCTGGACCTCTCTCCAGTTATGACTGTTCCCTTAAAACAGACATTGTTTATTTTGCTGCACGTGATGCCATCCACTGTTCGGTTCTGACTTGTCAGTTAAAATCCGTCGGTAGGGTTAGGTGGCTCTGTTAGGTTCATGAATGTAAATATGTGATGAGGAAGTCGTTTATATAGCGCCAGTAGTTGTCGATATCTGTTTAGCGAGTGAGAGTCTGTTATAAGATTGTATACCAGCTATTCAAAGCCAAAGTTATTGAAATTATTTGGAAACTAATAAATAGTAGAACTTTCTGCTAGCCCAATCCAGGCTCGGTCCGAATATTGTAATTCGCAACTCATTACCGACCGGACTTTTTCGCATTGTAACCTATCAGACCATATTTGCGGAAAAACTGTTCAATTAGTTTACACTACCGAAACTTGTAGCACTCGACCGACAAAATGCTCTTAACTTGAGTGAGATGATGACGAGTGGTCACTCACCACCACCGACAACATTCCTCTTTAAGTCAACTCTTTCCTGAGCGATCGACGTGAACCATCAACTGAACTGAAAATAAGTTGTTAATGACGGTGTCTTTATTATTTCTAGGAAGAATTGTTTTGCCGGTGAGGTTATAGGCTGTTTAGCTCTGTAAAAATTCAAGAAAATCATAAGATATCAGTATAAAAGGCATCAGGAAGTAACGGCCCTTTAAAAACAGGCAATGAAGAACAGTACCTTACACTACTATCTTTTTCTGTAGTTAATTACACGTTCAGCTCGGGGGCTTTGGATTCTACGATTCTAGGTAAACAAAGCTTCTCCCCTCTAATTGCTACACATTTCATTGTAAATTAGTCACGAGAATTTATTGTTAGAGCATGATAATTATTAACAACTCTTCACCGAAGTGGAAATGGTTAGTGGTGGATATTTACCGAGCCACGAAGCGGCTAGGCAATTATCCATCGACACTTGATGTGCACAATTGTTTTACTTCGAGATGCTAAAACGGTGAGACATGTAACTTCCTTGCTCATACAGCCCGCGAAATCGACGTCTCATGAATATGGAATTTGTCTTCTTGGCCAATTTCTACTTCGTTTTTAAAGCTTGAATAAAAATTTGGGAAGTGAACTGTGTCCCCAGTCACTGCACCAGGATGTATCCCATGGCTTTGATGTGCTTGTTTCCATTGTCTGGCGCGTGTGTTGCTTCATTGCCACAGGTGTTGAAGTCATTAAGGTAACCTCCTGTACCAAAACCAATTCGGGAGTCACAAGAAGAGCAGTCATTCTCCTGGTTGGCTGTGATGCCGATTCTTGCTTTGGATTGCCGAGGGTTGTCTCCCACCGCATTGAAACCTTCTTTGTTGCAGTGGGGCTGCAAGGAGGCCTGTGAGCCAATCAGCCACTTCCACATGTTACGACCCAGTGAGGTGGCGTGGTATATTCCAGCAGCGATCAGTGAGTGCAGGGAGTTAGCGTGCTTATTGATTACAGTGAATTTGGTCTGTTGTTCAATCCTCATACCGAGACAGATCTTGGAGAAGGATGTGTTCCAGTAGGTCGGTAACTTGGTCTGTTGTAAGTCAAACCCAGTCTCTCCTCCAGAAAGGTTATAAGCTTTTCTGTCGCTCCAGAAATGAGAGTCGTAATGGAAGGTTCTCTGAAATCGATGATAAAGGAGTTTTTCTTATTTAGTTTGATACCCGTTATAGACTGTTTTAGGCTCACGGTCATTAACTAACCGTAAGCGACCCTTGGTGTTTGTTGGAAAGACAGTTGCCCATTTTTTTCCCGCCTCGTAAAGATGAGTGAACGGTCGAGCGAACGACTTTTGTTAGTTGTAAAGGAAACGGCATACATTTTCTCATATACTCTATTTCGCTTACTTACACTGACCTGTATCTGCGATGAATTTTAAATGATTTTATACTTTATTGATAGCAAATCAATTTATACCTTGCTGCCATCAATTTTCATGACAGGTGTCCATCCTCCATCTCCGCATCCAAAGTCTCCCATGTGACAGAAAACGGAAATTGGCTTTGAGTCCAAGAGCAGGACAACCTTACCACTCTTGTTTAATCTGTTGGATAAAATACTTTGTGAGAACTGGTAGTACATAGCGAGACTTTTGCATATTCAGTAGGTCTTATACCTTTTCAAGAGACACAACGTACGTTTCAATTCTTTTCCAAAAAGAAGCTAGTCGGCTCGGATGATTATCATAAAGGATCAGGGGCTGGATTGTTGTTAAAATAACTGCTTTTATTCCTTCTGGGCCCAGTTGTTCAAAGGCCGATTAGCTCTAACCCAGGGTTAAATTTTAATCCAGGTTTCTAAATTTCTCTAATCAAACGCCATTTTGAGATAATCTTCCTAGTTCTTTTTAGGACATTCAATCATCAAATTGTAGACAAATGGAATTAAGCTGAATTTTCTTTCAGAGCTTTCAGATCTAAAATCAAATTTCACACTAACCCTGGGTTATCTTAACACAGCTTTGAACAACCCTGTTCTGATGGCTTATCTCGTTCTTACCTATTTTGGATATTGTCATTGAGCTATTTTACTTACATATTCCTTTCGTAAATTTCTTTGCATGTTGAGACTGAAAGAAGAGTAACATATGAATATTAATCTTCTCGGTAGCATTGTGAGTAGTTTTGCATTCACGTGATCATTAAAAGCATCAAGTTTCCTCCAAATTTTTGCAAACTGATCAATACAAGGCAGGTGATTAACATAAACAAAATCACCCTCTTCTCTGATGACATAACAACGGGCCCTTAAACAACATCAGAAAAAAGAACGTGTGGTATTTTAAAATCTGATTGAAATGAAAATTTACATTTAAAGAGAAAAAAACGCAAATGAGAGGCGTTTACTTTGAAACAGAGCATCACAAGAAACCTCATGGAAACATCAAAAGAGATTCATTACTCATTGTGCAGATTTTTCCATCCCCAAAGTATCCAGGTTTGCATGAACACTTGTATGATCCTTCAGTATTGTTGCACACAGCATTGGCATTACAGGTATGTGTTTCTGTAGCAGACTCGTCAATGTCTGAGAAGAAATTGATAATTTTTGATTGCGGGACAATTCTCCAAAGAATGATTTTCATTTGAGCGTTAAAGGTAACCCATAATCTGCTGGTTTTTGTCCTGCCATGTGATTGGTTCAAATACTCGAGCCATACCCTTAATGAAACGTATCAAAGCCAACTGCAACTCAATCACTCGCCATTTCCCGGCCTGCAAAGCTGGCGTATGTTAGGCCCTTACAGAGGTAAAGAGGAGCAGAGCCGCCAATAGGAGTAGCTTACCAAACGCCTCGCTTCTCTGCTACTCATTTTTACCTCTCAAACCGCACTCAAAACTGCAAGCTACTCAGAATCGCGTTTTCTCGCCCTTAGACTTGCTGGCTTGTTTTTTCTTTGATTTCTCATTAATTTCTGCTGGACTTTTTTCTTTTTCTCTGATTAGCTGCCATGATTACTAAGGGTTTCGCTTTTCGACATTCGGTTAAAAGGAATGATAAGTTTTTGCGTTAATCCGAATACAGCCTAGTGTAAAAAGTAATTCAGATAAAGAACGAGATCGGTTCGTTCTTGGCAAATGGACTTTGAAATAATTTTTTTTCTAGTAATGAACAGGCGGGTGGGTCCGAATGATGCCTCAAAACCACGGTGGATGAGTAATTAAAGCATAAATTTCGAAGTAATCCTTGTTCGATCTCCTCTTTTTCACGAAGAAGAATGGATAGGTAAAGAAGAAGATCTAAATTCCTTTGATAATAACCGCAGGTAATTCTCCTTTAACAGCTTTTCTCGTCCCGCTTGCTAAATAGTTTTGGACGTCCTCACTTATTTAAAAAACAATTTCTGTTTACCTTGGCCGCAGTCTTCTCCTTTGAATCCATCAGAACACAAACAGCGATAGCCTTTGTCAGTAAAACCACTTTGACAAGTGCCTTCATTCTTACAGCGGTTTGTGACACATGCGCTCTAAAGCCAAAGGGACAAATTTGTAATCAAGTATACGTCTCTTCAAACTGATGATAATTTGACTTAGTCATCCCAATTGTATCTTAGGCCTTGTCATTCTCTTGAGACTGAGCCGATAAATGCAATTTGCGGCCCAGGTTTCGTTTAATCTCAACCTCTTTACTAAAACTCAAAGAGGATCGTTAGGTTAAAGAAGAAAAGTAAAATTATTCGAAGGCTTACAACAAACTAAGTTGCATTATTGATATATTTTTCGTTACTTTTTGGACCAATTAATAGGTAGATCAACACAGAATACTTGCATCAGCAGAATGATGAAAATAATCTTTGTTCTCCTCCAGCCCATGTTCGTGTCCTTCGTGAGTGACATTATTCAGTTCGCATAGATACTTTCCACGTTCCTCTGCTGTTTTATCGAGATTAATACTGACACAGTCGGGTTCCATGTAGCACACGTTCTTACAAAACCCTGCGATCATGATTTCCACCACGCGAATCACGTGGTTTGCCAGGCGTTTGCCATCAAAGGCTTTTTCAGGTCCAAACTCCAAAGTGCGGCATTCATCTGCGTCACTGAAGTCTGGAATTAAACAAAAACCTAGAATGAGCGTAGTAGCAGTAGTAGTAGTAGTAGTAGTAGTAGTAGTAGTAGTAGTAGTCGTAGTAGAAGTAGTAGTAGTAGTTCTTTATTTAATGTGGCACCACACTTAGCTACTAGCTACTTACCAGGAAGCCCACAACAAAATATACAATAAAAATTACAACCTACTTCAGAAATTATGTACATTAAGTAAAATGTTATTACAAAAGGGATATTTCAAAATTAAAATATATATTTGTATACATGTGTAGTAAAACAGAGATCAAAAACTAAAAACTTAAAATATTAGGCGACGGATATCTTGAAGAAACGTTCTTGCGCCAGCCTTTGCGCGTATAGCATCTGGTATCGCGTTCCAAGTCTTAGCAGCAAAATAACAAAATGACTTGAGACCATGCTTGGTACTGTTAACCTTAGGTAAGGAAAGCATGTTAGTGCCTCTTAAATTGTAATCAGTCCTCCTTGGTTTAACTAAGTCAGCAATAGGTCGGGGACCTTATATAGATAGCAGTTATTGACTGTTAGCAACATGTCTTGAATCCTACGACTCTTTGTTGTCGTATGCAATCCGATACAATCGAGCAAGTCTTCATATAAAATACCCTTATCTTTGTATACATGATCTAAGCGCACGTTGATTTACCTTTTCCATTTTATTTGTATTCCTTTCCCCACAGTGGTGCCATATCTGGCTACAATTTTCAAAGTGAGGTAAAATAAATAAGAGGCAGGATATTTTTAAGCCTATTTAAAGCATAAACCTGACCCGCCACCTTTCGACAGATCGATGCAACATGAGTATCGAATTTCAGCTTGTCATCCAATGTTACACCTAATAATTTTATTTCAGTGGAGGTAGGTATTGGCCTCCCTGCACATTCTAACTGGAAATCACAATCAGTGTTTCCTAAAACCAAACCCTGATATTTGTCTGGATTTGCTAACATCCCATTCTGTCGAAACCATTGTGTTGAACTGGCTAAGTCTCCAATGCTCGGGGATCATGGTGTGATAAATAGAGTTTAGTGTCGTCTGCATAACAAATTTACTGTTGACTATTAAGCCCTTCAATATCAGTCGCACCGATTGGCGATATTAATAATTTAATACTTCAATGATATTTTAAGAAAACAGATCGCAAAAAAATATATTTCATAAGTCCCAAAGGGTATTATAGAAATCTTCTAGATCTGCTTCTGAGAAGTTGGAAATTTCGTATGGTCAAAGCCTCCATCATAATTTTTTCAGACTACTTATCTCACCGCGCGAGTTTTTACAAAATATAATGCTCTGCGCTAAGTTAAGTGGACTGAATATTTTAAAGGAACCTCTTATTAATAAGTAGTCAGTTTCAATTGTCACGGTGGTACAAATCCATGGAAACAACCATTGTATTTCCAAGTGGCTTTCATGTTTGATAATTTTAAGCCGAGATGAAAGAGAAAAGAGAATGATATTTTCTTTGCTCCATTCGCTTTCCAACGAAGTCTCGGTGCTCATGCAGATTTGTCAACTTGCTCTAGAATGATCTTAGCACCACTGGCTTTCAAACTTGCACTGCCACCTGAGATACCTACATAATACTGCACATGACAAATGTCAGACAGGAATGGATTTCCTGAATTATAGAGAAAATGACGGTGATTCTCCATCTAAAATTAAAGATCCTTTCGAACCATGTTCGCAAAAAACTTCAAAATAACTATAAGAAATTGTCTGCTTTGTCTCTATTTCGTCCATAGAACAGATGCAGGCCATAACCTCTATAAGCCCATCAAAATCTACCAAAAAATAATTTATTTAGTCATGAAAAGCTTCAAAAATTTAACTTATAAAAGGCTGATCTACCACAAAAACAAGAGGAAAAACGGCATTGTTGGTAACTAAACAAAGATGCTTTAAAACAATAGCAACTCTTAAACAGTGTAAAAGTTTATTTTTACCATATTTTTTCCGCTAATGATAGGTTTAAGTAAAACTAACCTTGTGTTGCAGACATCATACTGCACAATGGCAAAACAAGACAGATATAGATCAAATACGTGTACATCATCGAGAAGAACTCAGAAAGTTTTCCGAGAGAAGTGTAAATTCATGTCCAACCCTACATGCAGGTGAAGCGATCTAAAAACTATTTTTTCTTGGGTATAACCTTCTAATCTAATTTCAGCCAATAGAAACTTAGCTGTTGCGTGAAGTATAGTTATTCAAATACTTCATTTCGTGCCAGGACGATGGAATAATTAATAATTTACATGTTTTTTTGTTTTTTTTGTTTAAGAGATTCAGTCTTTGGCTATTGTTTAGCAAAGTTTACTGAACCGGCCTTAAATCCCTCTGTTCCTATGGTTATCTAAAGAGGTCTTCATGTTCCTGTTTTTGTTAGTATATTGATCAGGTTGTTGAGTAAACTGATTCGACAGAGAATCGCATGTGGATTTAAGCACTTTGAAAGCATTCCTATCTTATTACTGGATCATAAACTTTCCAGAAGGGAAAAGAGGCTTTTACGGGTTGATTGTAATGTATATTAGTCAGCTTTCAAAAAAAAAAAAACAACTGCGTAGGTCTTATAATTATGTAGCCTACTTTGCAGTATGACCCTTTGAGGAAAAGCAGTATTTACCGTTAGCCATCAGTGAGTAGAGAGAGAGAGTTGGCATGCTTTTCTATAAAGATAAGCTATTTTTGATGGCCAATTTACATACCGAGGCATATCTTACTCCCGACCGATAAGTCGGTAAATGAATAAAGGGAATAAGTTTATAAAGAAATTGTGGTGCTGCGTCAATGGGGGTAAAAAGTTAATTTGGGTTTATTAGCTAAGTAGAAATTGTAAATTGGCCACCGCAAAGAGTTAAAAAGCTGACGTTTCGAGCGTTACCCCGTCGCCATTCGCTCTGACGAAGGGCCAACGCTCGAAATGTCAGCTTTTTAACTCTTTACGGCGGCCAATTTCAATTTTCCAATTTCAATTCAGTTTATAAAATCGAATAGTTGTTAGTTAGGTCATTGGGAAGCTTGGTAAAGTAAACTGAATAATTTATTTTCTCCCAATGAATTGAATACCTGCTGGAAGAATGAATAAAGATTACGTGACATCCAGGTGTTATTTGTCAAAAAAAATGAGGAAGTTGTTACCACAAGGAAAACAAATTGAATGAGATATTTTGCAATAATTTGCATATTTTTTGTGAAGTCGGTTTCAGAAAGCGATCTGTGTTATGAAGAATTCGATTTTTATCTTTGTTCTGTTACGTTGGTATTTCATGATACCTGGTTCTGTCTCATCGAAAGGTCAGTTTTACCATTACTCATTTCTGAGTGGGGATAGTGAAGGGAAAATAGTCCTTCTTAATAATATTTACCGTTTCACACCCGTACCTGTTATTTGTTTAAATGGGTTTTTGTTATTTATTTCTGAAAAAAAATAAAACGTTTAAAGATCACTAGACACTTTTAAATTCCTTTAAACTCCCCAAGGTTAGTTTTACTTAAACCTATAATTAGCGGGAAAAAAATTATGGTAAAAATAAACTTTTAAACTGTTTGTTTGTTGGGGAAAAAGCTGACTATAACTGAACAAATATCTTACTTTATTAGCGCAATAACCACAGCAGCGGATACAAACAAGAAGTGTGGAATCAAAAAAGTAAAGTAAAAAACTCCTTCATTGCGACACCACAAAAAATGAACAGATATATAAAGAGGTGGATACATAAGTAGAAAATATTACCAAAACAACATCAAAAAGGACAGAAGATCTTTCGAAATTCGCTGCGTAAGAAATGCACAAGTACTCACTCAAACAAACTATCCGCCCACTCATCATCCATTCACCCAGAAGAACCTCTGAATCTCTTAAACAAAAAAAAAAAAACATGTAAATAATTAATTAATTTTCTATCGTCCTGACACGAAATGAAGTATTTGAATAATTATACTTCACGCAACAGCTTAGTTTCCATTGGCTGAAAATAGATTAGGTTATGCCCAAGAAAAAATAGTTTTTAGATCGCTTCACCTGCATGTAGGGTTGGACATGTATTTACAATTCTCTCGGAAAACTTTCTGAATGAGTTCTTCTCGATGATGTACACGTATTTGATCTATATCTGTCTTGTTTTGCCATTGTGTAGTATGATGTCTGCAACACAAGGTTAGTAACTTTTGAGTAAATGTAATCGGTTGAAGATCAAGATGTCACACAGCAACGCTTTTCAGCAATACAGGTTCTTTGCAGAAGTGACTTGTTAGTTGATCTGGATCATTCTCGGATTTCCTCAACGATTCAGTTCGCTTTACTAACTTAAACTAAGAACTTGCGTATTGACTCTGAAACTTTACTTGTCTTCTCTTTATTTTTTCGAATTTTCGAATGTAAACTTTTTGCATATGGCAGATGCAATACGGATAATTGCTACGAGAAATTAAAATGGAAGGCAAATGCCTAAGGGAGTTTAAACAGTCCGAATAGGAACGCGAATGGCTGGACAAATGGAAAAAACCATTTAGGATGCTTAAAGATTTGTACGAATAATCTGCCGATAATTGTTCAAACTTATTAATAAACCCAACTATTGCTATAGTTACATGTATTATTAATTGCTATCTGCAAGTTTCCTGCAGATGGCGGTACGAAACATTACTACCGAGAAATTGAATGGAACACAAATCCCTGAGGAAGTTTAAGCAGTGCGAATAGGATCACAAGTGAATGGACGAATTGAAAAATTTAGGGAATTACTTAAGTATTTTGACGGATAAACTGTCGTTAAATACTTAAGCTACTAAACCTCAATGTTATTAAGGGGGAAAGTTTCTAAAGAAACTGTTTTGCTGCGTCGGTGGGGGTTACAATGTAATTTGGTTTAGTTTGTCAACTAAGTTCAAGTTTTAAATTGGCCATCGTTAAGGGTTTCAAAGCTGACGCTTCGAGCGTTAGCCGAAGGGCTAACGCTCGAAACGTCAGCTTTTTTAAAACTCTTTACGGTGGCCAATTTACAATTTCAACTTAGTTGATAAAACCAAATTGCCATACTATAATCATAATATTATTGTTGTCATAGTTATCAATTCTTTTATGTTTATCTCTATTAACATTGTTTTCCTTTTCTTATATTTCTTCTAAATTGTTAAGAATTTTCCGATGCAGACCGATGCCGCTATTTGGAGTTTACACCTAAAAAAGCACTAGTCGGCAAGCGTCTCGTAAACCACGTGATTCGCATCGTTGAAGTCATGACAATGAGTTTTCGTGAGATTATGTGTTACATGGAGCCTGACTGTGTCAGCATTAATCTTGATAAACGAGTGGGTAGACCTGGAGGGTACAAATGTGAATTGAATAATGTCACTCACGAAGGACACAAAAGCGAGCTGAAGAAAGAAGAAAATTATTTTTATCGTGCAGCTGAGCTAGGTTTTGGATCATCAGCAAATACTTATTTTCAGCGACGAAAATCTACTTTCTCAACCATAGGTGTTGAAATGATAGCTATAATTCTAATATTACTACAGATATTTTTATCTCTAGCACTATCATTACGCCCCTCGTTTTCTATCTTATTTTTTTTGCCTGCTCTAAATCTAAAATTTAAAGATGATTGATCACCCATGCAACCTGCGACATCAATATTTCAACGTATGATACTAAGATTGTTAATATATTTTCTCCTTTTGGCTTCAGAGCGCTTGTGTTGATAACCCTTGCGATAACAATGCGACTTGTCAAAGCGGTTTTACCGACAAAGGATATCGCTGTTTGTGCACCACTGGATTCAAAGATGCAAACTGTAAAAAAGGCAAATCTTGCCATGTCAACCCGCGGTCGTAGACTTGTTTTGGCTCAGAGTTTTATACACAACTTCTAAAAGTATCTGTAAAAGTTTAGGTCCGGTTTTCGCAAATTATAACCATCTTTCAACTGGCTTGAGCAGAGCCAATTCTGTCTAATGTGAATGCGTGCCGAAATCTCGATAGTGGCCATCAAGTTAATTTCTTGGTCCTGTTTGGTAGCTATGCTCGCCTGGTTCTCCTACAGGGAGCTGCTAGCTGACATGTTTAGCTTTGACAGAGTTGGAATGGCTTTTCAAAGCGCCACAACTACTTATCTTGAATACGCTCCTGTATGTTTGCAATTCAAAAGACGCCATGTTAATCTCTTCAAGAGAAGCGGGTACAGTCGCGCCGTGGCAATCTACTATGGCAATCACCGTTCTGCATTTAATATCGAACTTATCGCTCTGCATGGTGATGTTTCTTCAAACCTCGGCCCACTAGCGAGAAATGACACCACAGATGGAAATTTTACGATCTCGAACTCGAACATTCCACCTTCCGGATAAAATGAGAAGTCAGATCTCTTTCTCGCCATCTTGAAGAGGTAAAGACTCCGATGAAACTTAATGATTTTGATGTATTTGCAATGAGTGAAACCTGGTTAAATTCCACTCGGAGCGACTGCATGATTGCTTCGAAGAATTATCAGATCCACCACTGTAATCGGAGCGACTCAAAGAGAGGTGGTGGGGTTGCCGCTTATGTTAACAATTCTCTCCTTTGTCGTCGAGTTCGATTGTTGGATTCATCCATTGAGCTCGAACATCTCTGCCTGGAAATGAAACAACATCGATCAGGCCCAAAGATTTTATTCATTGTTATTTACCGCTCACCGAACCGGCTCAAGTCCTGATTTCTACAAATTTCTTGACCAATCGGCATTTCTATGAGCAGGTATAACGAAGTAATTGCGGTTGGTGACTTTGACATCGACTTGCTCGCAGTAAATGGGTCTTGTAGGTTATTTACAATGTTTCGGGACGCAAGAATGAAACAGATCGTCTCTTCTTCAACTCCTACAAGGGTTGCTCGATGTTCGGCCGCGTTGCCAGATCATGTTTATCTTTCGCATCCAGAGCAGATCATCGAAACCCTAGTCCCAATATATGGACTGAGTGATCACTATCCAGTCTGCTTGTACACAAGTTTCACGACCTTAAATACCCAAAACTGCATCATGATACCATGAAATATCGAAGCTTTAATAATTCTGGCAAAAACAGTTTTATTTACGATCTAGATACCGCTCCATGGTCAGTGCTTGATGTTAACGACAAGTTGGACAACTGGGAGCTGATTTTCAATAGCGTAATCAACCAGCACGCACCCATTGCCGAGGAAAGAGTAAAGCGGAATAAGCTGCCACCTTGGATGAATAGCTCTATCATTGATTGTATCCGAACCAGAGATAAGTTCAAGAAACGAGCGAAAACTAATGTCCTAGCGAACACTATGTATAAGAAGTTAAGGAATCAAGTTGTCAAAATGATCGCTAACGCAAAATCGGCCCATATGAGAAATGAGATCACTGAAAATATGGGCAACCCCGACAAACTCTGGAAAACTCTTAAACATGCAGTACCAACACATCCGATTCCTTTAACACCCTCTTTCATTGAAATGGATGGCTAAGAAATAACAGACGCACTTTCCATGGCTGATGCTTTTAACTATCGATCATTTCCGGGACTAACATACAGCGGGCTGCAAACGTGGCTCAGGTCACAGTCAACGAACAGGTACTTGCTAACACAGAGGCTAGCATTTCACACTTTATTAATGCTCGCATAGATGTCTCTACGCAGTTTGATATCCCCCTCATGACCACTTAAGAAGTTGAAGAATATACAAAGCGCATAGGAAGAAACAAAGCCACAGCCCTGGATGGGATTGGAATTAAAATTCTAAAACTAGCACTACCGGCGATATCTAATTGTTTGATCAACATCTACAATTCTCGCATCAGTAAAGCCGTTTTTGCGGATAAATTCAAAACAGCAAGGCTAACTCCTGTCTACAAGAAAGACTCACCTCATGACAGAAACAACTATAGGCCTATCTCAATCCTGCCAGTTATCTCTAAACCTCTTCAAAGAGATATTGCGTCATGCTACTTAAAATACTTATGCGACAATAACCTTCTATACAGCAAACAGTCTGCCTATCGCCCACATCATTCATGCGAAACTGCCCTGTTGAACCTCACAGACAACTGGCTGAAGGCTATCGATAAAGTTTTTTGGCTCGATATTCTTGGATCTAAGCAAAGCCTTGGACTTAGTGAGTCACCACATTCTATTATCTCAAATCGCTAAATACCACGCCAGTGAACCAACCTTGAGATGGTTCAAATCTTATTTATGCGATCGAACTCAAACATGCGCCATTTCTGGATCACTATCTAACCCTCTCACGTTGACAGAAGGCGTTCCACAAGGATCAATTTTGGGTCCCGTCCTCTTTTCACTTTATATTAACGACTTACCTCTTTGCCTATCAACTTCTGACCCCGAAATATATGCTGATGATACAATGCTATGGACCTCCTCCGATCACTCCATTGATCATATCCAACAGAATTTGCAAGTCAGCCTAAACGATGCTAGCAATTGGTTCAAGTTAAACGAAATGGTACCTAACACAAAGAAGACGAAACACCTACTCATAGCTACAAGACAGAAATTGAAATACGCTAACAACCCAACCTTAGATCTTTACTTACATGGCAACAGAAGAAGCCAAAGATGAAAAACTCTCAGGCGTCAAGATCGACAAGCACATTAGCTGGCACAACCACATCGAATATTTAATTGGGAAGCTGAACTCTAGAATTTATCTGCTAAAAAGAGCGAATGGCCGTACCTTGACCTCCACTTCAGAAAATTGTTATCGAATGCGCTTATTAAGTCTGTCTTTGAACATTGTTGTTCGGTTTGGGGTAACACCCCTAACGATCAACTGCTGAGAATACTTAGAGTGCAGAAACGTTGTAGTAGGTTAATATTAGATGCTAGTTTTTACGATAACTCGGTTCAAACGTTCAAGAAACTACAGTGAATGCCCACTGATGATGTAATATGCATGAAGAAATTGTGCATAGTGTTCAAAATTGTGAACGGAGAGTGTCCGCATTATTTTACAAGCTATAGATCTTATGAAAAAATACAGCCATTCTTATAATACGCGAGCTTCTTTTCACGATCATCTGGCCTTGCCGAAATGTTGCTCCAACGCAGGCCTTCGAACATTTTATGCGGGTGCCACTAATGGAACCGTCTGGACGACAAATTTAAAACTATTACAGATAAAAGCAACGTTGAGAATATTTTAGTGCACAATATTTTAAAAAGTAATTCAGATCGTGAACATTTTACTATCTCTAGAACGTTTTGAATATATTTATGTGCATGCTGTTCTTAATAATCTAGTTTTTATAATTCTTTTTAATACAGAGCACAATGTAAACTACTGGGTTACCAGTAATTATGTTAGCTATTAAAGTTTATTTATTTATTTATTTATCTCTTGGTTAGAGAGCTGCTCCAATATTGTAAGACTATCATGTCGGATCCCACGCAAGTGTCAATTTGTTTTTTACATTTTAGTTTTACATTCGCAATGATGACGATCTAAGTTGCAGATCTCGATGAGTGTGCTGAAGGAACACAAGAATGCAGTAAACATGCTTTTTGCAACAATACTGAAGGTTCCTACAACTGTTCGTGTAAATTGGGATATTCTGGAGATGGAAGGACATGCAAAGGTGAACTAAACCAAAACCCTAATTATCTTGACGAACAAAGGAATAAAAATTAAAGAAAAAAACATGTTTAACCCTATAAATGATCAAATTAGTCACGTGCTTAGGGATTTCCCTTGCTAAGTCAGTTGCCTTGAATTTTACAGATTTCAACGAGTGTGCCGACGAAACAGCCAACTAAAGTGCTGAAGAAACTAAAGAAAAAACATATTCAACCCTATAATGTAGTAACGTGCCTAGGGGGTTTTCTTTACTAAGTCGGTTGCTTTGAGTTTACAGATATAAATGAGTGTGCCATTAGAAAATCTAAGTGGAGTGTTGATGCTCTGTGCAACAATATCAAGGAATCGTATCGCTGCAAATGCAAACCAGGATTTACTGGAGATGAAAGGACTTGCAAAGGTAATTAAAACGCAGCTTAGTTTCAGAGGCTAATCTTAATAAATTGAATAGGGTCTGGTGACTAATGTCTAATTCTCATCAACTAAATACATCAAATCGTACAATAGTCAATCCCCATAACTGGCCTGATGGCCCTATTGGTTAGAGAGCTGCTGAAAAATTTGCAAGATTACCTGTCGGATTCCTCTTTGGGCTCAATTCGTTTTACACACTTTATTTTCACATCTGCAATGATGACCTTTCAATAAGAGGAGAGTATTTTCAGAGTTTGATAACCAAGGTGGGTCTCCATTCGTTGTTCATACTCTGCTTTTAAAGCTGCGTTAATTTCTAAAGTTAACTGCAGTGACTGAGATTCTTGTTAATGAAGAGCTTTTTCAGATATGAACGAGTGTGCTTTAGGAACACAAAACTGCAGTGCTGATGCAGTGTGCAACCATACCAAGGGATCGTACAACGGTACATGCAAACCAGGATACTACGGACATGGAAATATCTGCCGTTCGGGTAATATTTTTCCTGCGGTATTTCTTAGTTTTTTTAAATGCTTCTGTTCAGACATCAGTTATGAGACGTTCTTTTCTGTAAACTGGTAGAAAATAAACAAACAAACCAACAAAAGCAAAACAATAATAAAAAAAAGAAAAATAAAAAGTATGGAAAAATTCGATAAAAGCCTTGTTGGGAACTAATAAGAAAACAAATTAAAAAGACGCTCGAAGGGTTTGTAAACGCTACCCTGCGTAAATAGCGGCCTTCTGGTGTGCATTTGAAACTTCAAGTGGTGTGAGAACGAACGGCGAAGCTGTGAGTGGTTTGGACGCATCTTAAATTCTCGGCTCCGTTGCTTGCAGTTTCATCGTGCGCATTAGACACCCACCGACACCACGAAAACACGAGGAACCAAGTTGCAATAGCTTTGATCTGCTTTGCATGGTGAGTATCTGGAACAATCGCAAAGCGTACTAAAGTGAAACCAATACAACTGTGGGTTACTTTCGGCCCTCAATTGGAGTCGCTCCATGGAGAATTTCAAAGCTATCATAGATGAATGAAGTCGATAACTTTCGTACTAAGATAGGGACTATTCTTCCCTCTAATCGGTGACCAGTCACACTTTTTAACTTGGATTTGAACTTTATATATTTCTCTTCTACATATAAACGTTCCCATTAAAAAAAAAAAAAAGATTTTACATCACCCCGTTCTTTTTTCTTCCCAAAGGCCTTTTTGCAGTTGATATACCTTTTTTTTCCAGCTTTGACATGTAAGGAAATTTTCGACCGCAATGTGTAAGTCAGTAGTTAATTAATTTAAAGTCAAAAACAAAGCCGAACAGAACTATAAAGAGAAAACATGAAAATAATGTAATAGTACTGATAATTCGAAAAAGAAGAAGGACAAGGAAAGCTCTCAAAATTAGGATACTGAGAATAATAACCTTGATAATAAAATAATCTTCCATACTTGAATCTCGTTTCAGAGGAATTAGAAAGTACTTTGTATCATTTACTGAATATATAGCTATAGAAGCCATGGCCTTCATCAAATTTCAGCCGTATCTCTCCTATTAAAGAAATACTTTATTCAATAGATCCAAAAAGAGTGGCGAGGTCACTCTGCTCCTAGACTCAAAGCCAATTTCTGTTTTCTCTCACCTAGGAGACTTTGGATGCGGAGACGGGGGATGGACGCCAGTCATGAAGATCAATGGTAATAAGGTATGAATTTATCGGCTAAGAAATGTATCGTGGATACAGGTCAATACAAAGATGCGAGAAAGGGGATAGGCAAAATGGTAGCTGTTTTCCTGAAAAAGGTCAAGCGTGGCTCGCTTATCTTCACTGAATAGGAGCCTGAAACAGGCTATTACTGCTATTTCATTAATAAAAAATTAAGAAAAAACTAATTATTTGTGATAAATTTCAGAGTACATTCCATTACGATTCCCAATTTTGGAGGAACAGAAGTTCTTACTACCTTCCAGGAGGCAAAACTGGCTTTGACTTTCAAGAGACAAAGTTACCAACCTACTGGGACACATCCTTCTCCAACATCTGTCTCGGTATGAAGATCGGCAATCAGCTCAGATTCATTGTCATCAACAAGCATGCCGACTCTCTACACTCACTCATCGCTGATGAAAAAAAAAACGCACCACCTCACTTGGTCGTAAAAAGTGGAAGACACTGATTGGCTCACAGTCCTCCTTGCAGCCCCACTGCAACATGGAAGGATTTAACGTGGTTGGAGAGAAACTTCATCAATCCAAAGCAAGAATCGGCACCACTGCTAACCAGCAGAATGACTGCTCTTCTTGTGACTCAAGGATTGGTTTTGGCACAGGAGGACTATATGATGACTCCAATACTTGTGAAAACGAGGCAACGCGCCAGCCTGATAATGGAGACAAGCACATCAAAGCCATGGGGTACATCCTGGTGCAGTGACGAGGGACACAGCTAAATTCCAAACTCTTAAGTTAAAAACATCATGAATAAGGACAATGTAGTGATGAGGCTTACCAGCTGATTAAATTATGGATTCAGAAAAATTTCCATAATCAAATAGTTAATTTTCAGTTGAGTAATAGTAAATTTGTTGTATTGGTGCAGTGGCAAGAAATATTCGAAGAAACAAAGAAATTGAACAGTAATAATAAAATTACAATACAAAAGTAAACATCAGAGAATATGAAACTTTAAAAGCACCGGGACAGGAATGACATTTTTAGTGGTTATGAAGGTTTCGCCCCATTGCAAGTTCCCTCCATGCGACCTTTGCCAGATTGGCCCCTTAGGTAAAAGATATTAAAACATATTCCTTTTCTATCGAAATGATAATATATTTCGATCAACATGGAATTTAAAGCGAAACCAGAACAAAGTTCGATCAACATGCAAATGTTAAGTCGTGAAAATTAACGCACGAGTAATGCCATGCCGCTTTATTACTCATTTTTATTTGGTTTGAAAGTATAATGTTTGGATTAAAATGTTCACTTAATTGATTCATTAAACAAACTACGTGTTCTCCTGTATTTCTCCATAAGAAATTAACTTTCAAAGCAGTGGAATTTGTACTTCTTGTTGATTGAAAAGTTCAGAGTCTTAACAGTTTGGGACAACTTTGTTGCAGGGTAAATTTCTATTCTGTATTAACGCACCCCTTATCATTGTGTTATCTACCGAAATATATGGACCAAGAAACAAAACGATAAGGGCCTTAGTTAATTGTGTGGGCATGCATGCATGAAAAATTGGGTTCAGTTCATTAAAATAAACATATGAAATTGATTTATAAACTCGCAATATCGTCGCTCTCAAATTGGCTCCGTATTTCTCAACAGATAGACAGCCATATTGTGAACAGGTTTTCAAAGTTTGTGATAATTTCTTTACGAGACATTGTACAATGCGATCAAATGATGTTAAAAATAAAATTCAAACTGTAACTTGTCCATTGGATGTCGGTGAGTGCGTGCAAGAAAATACTTGTTGTGTTTAACAATGATAACAAACAATAACGAAGCAAAATCACCACAGTGAGTTATTCACCGGTTGAGCAACACAGAAAGCATTTTCTGGCGTTAATCGATTCTCGAGATGCGCTTGCTTTTAACAGCTCATTTCATCGCAAATGTTCTCGCGCTGTTTGCTATTTTAATCCACGCCAGACAACAATCCTGTACCGCCAATCACTGCGGTGAGATCAGCAAAGACATTAGGACGCTTCGAACCGAAGTAAAAAATCTCGTTGTGCTGGTAAGGGACGCTTTGCCTTCAAAGCTTCCAGATACTTTTTTTGCGATGATATGTTAGGGTACATCAATTAGTGTTCTTATTTTTCAAGTGCTCTCGATGAGCTCAGACCTTAAAATCACTGTCTTATCTTCCTCAGTTTGTCCCTTCTCTTCTTGCAAGGAGCAGTACGACATAGGGAAGTAAGTATTTAGTAAACCGTTTTAATTGCAAGATTTCAAAACGGTCGCCATGATAATTTTTACAGTCAAAGGACCCAGTGCGCTTGCTTACAGGGTGACTCCTTCCGATATATTTTGATTATTCCTTTTTCATAAGGTCGAGACGAAGCCAAGTGTATCCGCTGATGTTTGTTTCACAAAAGATTCCTGTTTACTGTCACATGGGAAACTTTGGATGTGGTGGTGGAGGATGGACGCTGGCCATGAAGATTGACGGCGCACAGGTAAACTCCCTGTCTCCTTCAGGAAACTCTAGATATTATTAATTAAACAAAGAAACAAAATTGAAAGGATATTTCTCTGCTTTTTAGAGAACCTTTCATTACAATTCCCATTTCTGGCGCAACAGAAATACATATAACCTTGCTGGAGGCAGGACTGGCTTTGATTTACAACAGACCAAGTTGCCGACCTGCTGGAACACACCTTTCTCCAAGATCTGCCTCGGTATGAAGATTGGTCATCAGCTAAGGTTCATTGTCATCAACAGGCACGCCAACTCACTGTACTCACTGATCGCTGACGGGAAATACCGCGCCACCTCACTGGGTCGTAACGCATGGAAGTGGCTGATTGGCTCACAGGCCTCCTTGCAGCCCTACTGCAACAGGGAAGGATTTAATTCCGTGAGTGGATCTGATTCCCTTGCATCCAAAGCAAGGATCGGAATTAATGCCAATCAACAGCACCACTGTAATTCTTGTGACTCCAGAATCGGGTTTGGCACTGGAGGGTGGTACGATGACTCAAACACCTGTGGCAACGAAGCGTCGCACTCGGCAGATAATGGAAACAAGTACATCAAAGCCATGGGGTACATCCTGGTACAGTGACAAGGCGATGTTTAACTTCCCAAACTTTAAGCCGAGAAGCCATCATGAATTAGAAAAAATTGTAGTATGCTAGAACTAACAGGCTAATAAAAGAATGAGTATAATCTTGTTTTACTCTCTAGTTAAGTTTGTCTCTAGTATAACCTTTTGACATCCAGTTTGCGATGTTTCATTTGTGCGAAGCCGATTTAATGTTCACGACACGTCCCCGTCACAAAATGTTCGCGAATCAAGGAAAGGTAACGCAGAGAAGGAGGAGTACGGAATACTGAAAATGTGACCTTTTTTTTTCCTTGCTCGCGTCGCCCTTTGCGCACTCCTCGCAGGATAACCAGTATCTTAAGGGAAATGAATCGGCTCAGATACGAGAACTTGCGAAACGCAAAAAGTAATACCTTCCAAAGTATTGCCTACTTTTCTCACTCTCAACAGAACACAGAATTTTCTGCACCATTTGCTCGAGACGTCAGTCTGCACGCGAAATATGAATGAAGCTTATAACAATATCATCATTAGCTTGTCATCTGAACGGATTTCCTTCCGGAATACCTCCCACAGTCACGATCTCCTTCACCACAACTTGAGATGTACTTCTTTTAATATAAATATTAGCCAAAATTGAGCAATACGATCTCATTATGGAATTTTCAAGGAAGAATTCTGTCGTTATCTCATGCAAAATAAAGAAGAGTTTTGAAACTAGTCAATACTTATCGGCTGGCCCAGGCGATAAGTATTGGGAGGGAGGGGGGAGGGGGTGAGTGAAATTTGAAAGATCGCATGGTTTTCAGGAGGTAGCCGTGTAAGTCGGTCCTAATTGGTCAGTTTAAATCCATTCGTAAGGTCAGGTGGTTCTGTTAGTTTCGTTTGTTGTTTATACGTTGTGAGGAAGTCGTTTATATTAAGCTAGTAGTTGAGTTTTTAACATCTGGAGAGGTAGTGAGAACAGTCTGTTCTAAGTTTGTGAACCAGTAACTGGTGCAGTAAATGAAACTTTTCCATAGTCCATTGGTGTCCGCATCCTCCACAGGCCAAAAAATTCGGCCATTTTGTGATCTTGTGTTTGAAAAGGATGGCAAGGGAAATCTACCTAAATCTATTTACACATTTACAGCCATTGAATGCTTATTTGAATGTTTTATTTGCTACGTTCTTCATTTCATTGGGAACTGTGGCAATCAAATGAGCAAACTCATCTGGAAAATTATGAATTCATATATCGATCTTCTATTTTTGTATATATCAACAAAGTTGAAGTGGTAAATTGGCCACCGTAACGATTACAAAAGCTGACGTTTCGAGCGTTAGCCCTTCGCTCCGACGAAGGGCTAATGCTCGAAACGTCAGCTTTTGTAATCGTTACGGTGGCCAATTTACCACTTCAACTTTGTTGATATATCCAAATCATTTCGTTACTCCCATCGACGCAGCCCCAAACAGTTTCTTTCGAAACTATCAGCCTTTATTTATTTCTATTTTGTAACCTTCCAGGCGCCTAAATAGGTTTTGATTTACGAGCGGCTGGGTTACCGATCTATTGGAGCAAGACATGCCTCTGTATGCGAATGGCCTTCAGAACAAGTTCATTTTTATCGAAAAGCACATGGCGACTCTTTGTATTCCATAGCGAGGCGAGCGTGACTCATAAGAAATTCTAGCACGAAAAGCTGACCTTTTATTTTCCTCTTTTCTTGTAGCCTGTCATTTACATCACCCACGTTCAAGTGATATACACGAAATATTTCCCCTGTTTTATTGGTTATTTGGGAGTTTACGATTAGCGTGAAAAATGTTTTTTCCGGTGCGAGAACTATAAGAACGCAAAAGGGGGATACCTCCGAATTATTACCTATTGTTCTCGTCATCAACGAAACGACCGGAGTCTCTGTACCACTTCTTCGAGAAAATCACAAGATATTATGAATTTTCATCAAAACGAATCTACTACGAGAACTTTCCTGAAGTCATGACTTCCCTCACCACAACGTTAGAGGTAGTAGTTTTAGAGACAACGGAAGAGAATGCATTTTTCTGACTGTGGCTTGCCGTGCAACATGCTGTATTGACACATCAGCCTTAATCACGCTGTATAAGATCTTAATGAGCAGAACACAATTTATGCCCTAAAGTTTTTTCGGTGGTTGCGCCATCTAGTCTTAAAATCTGTCGCTGTGAGGCCAACGTACGTTTCAGTTTCTTCCCTGGTAGCGACTGTGGCTTAGTAGACAACCTCGCTTTGCAAACATTCCCCTCCTAAAGGGCATTCGTTTTCGTTTCTGCAGTTGCACAATCTTTGGGGGCAGCTTTCTTCGGACATTTTTGCGTTCCTGATTGTGGCTTTGTTATGCCCGTCTATACACCCTATGCCTAACGAGAAGAGACTGGGAGCGATAAACGTGAAAAAGAGGCTAGTTGGGCCTTGTTAGCTCGTGTTAAAAATATGGCCGCTTATGACTCTGTAAGTAGTCGTCTTTCTCAGATTCTTACGGAGGAAGATATCCCAGGAGCATCGCTTCAACGAAGAAATCCGACTGCTCTAAAATCAGATGAACTTCGTTTTTGGTTAAAATGTCGTGGCGATCCAGCAAAGGGGTTAAAAACAAAGGCACAATTGGCGAAAAGGCAAGTACAGTATTCGGTCAGTCGTGCGTGATACTTCTTAGAATTAAACAGATTTTGAAATCGTACAAGATGATCAAAGGATTTTAGGAGTTACTTTTCTAAATGAAATGTTGATGAAATGATAAATAGTTTTTCAACTTATCATTTTAAAGAGTTCTTGAATATGTTGCGTCTGGTCGTGATAAAGATGTGGATCCCGATAAAAGTCTGATATACAAGCGTCGGAAGGAGAGACAAGAACAACTCGCTCAAAGGGATGCGATGCCTGAGGAAAATACTGTTAAATTTCCATCAGCTAGATGGTCTACAAATTTGCAACGCATGCCATTATTCACAAGGGCAGAGATGGAATTACATATTTCTAAATCTGGAAAAAACTTGGACAAAAATAAACAGATTCATGCGGTTCCAACAAGCATGAAAAAGGCAAAAACATTTCTTGTTGATGAATATGTGAAGGACTTAACTTGCGCAAGTGACGACCATTCTTTCTTTTTTAAACGCTTGTGTTACCATAGTTTCAAAAGAATTGAGCCACCCCATAAATTACAAGTTGCACTTTGTTTAGTAACTGGAGCTGTTAAATATGCCTCATGTACATATGTAGCAGGAACTGTTGGTTTTTGCAATCATGTGCTGGCTGTTATGATGAAACTCTGTAAGTTCAGCTTGTATTGTTGTCAAGATATCAACTGGACTTGGAAAATGACTCTGATATGACACAAGCTGAGGCATGCACTTCAAGTTTACAACTATGGCACAGGCCTGTAAGAGGGGATAAAATCAAGCCCCAACCTGTCATTGAACTTGAGGTAAAAAAGGTGAATTTAGACCCAGAATATAACCCTGATAGTGGAGTAAGGTGCTTGTTGTATGAAGCTAGGAAAAGTTTGGGTACACAGGCATCTGATGAGGCTTTGTTAAAAGACAAACTTCAAAAGATCAACCCTAAGTTTGCCCTGTCTCAAATTATGTCTACTGGTTGTACCAACTTGCAGGAAACAAAATTTGGAAAATGTCCAAGTTGCTCCTATGCAAGTAACCAGTTACAGTTCAAAGAGTCTAATTTTCAAGTTTTCTGTAATATTGACTCAATGCCAAGAATGGACTGTCTGTTACTACCAAAAGGCGTGTCCTTTCGTGGCCGCTTACAGCAATGATTTCAAACGCTCGATAGAGGAAGAGATTTGACCTAATAAAGGACCAACAAAAATACAAGTTTACAAAATGCAGAAATATAAAACTGAAAGGTGGCTAAAGCGAACGCGATGAACATAATAACTAGGAACTTACATTGTATCGGCGCTGTAGGCAACGAAAAAAGGGCAACTGAACTAGATGTTCTCTCGGTGAAATCAACGATGAAACTAAAAAGCTAGAATATTACATGTAAATTATAGAGAACGCGGGAAAGAAAAACAAAATGTATTCCCAAGGGAATGCTAATAACCTGAAATAGAATGCAAAGAATGCTAAATTCTACACTGTCATAATGCACAAAATGCTATTTCTGTATATCCTCCATTTCCTTTGCAACAATCTGAGCCGTATGAAAAGCCAGATGATTTATGAAGCAGCCAGGAAGCTCTCCTGGAACATTTAATTGTTGATGAGGTAAAGCTTAATACCATCGAGAAGAAAACAATTGAACAAGTAGCATCAGAAGAATGGCAGGCAGAAGGAAAATTTCGGTATACAGCATCAAATTTCCACACAATTGTAAAAAGGCAAAGGAATCATGACACTCTAGTAAACAATTTGCTTCATCCGAAACCATTTACTGCCAAAAAAACTGCACACGGGAAAACCTACGGGCCTGTACCTTAAAGGAGTATAAAAAATATATGTTTTCAACAAGGAATCCAGTTTCAGTGTTCAAAAGTGGTCTTGTTGTCAGTGTGGCCTCTCCCTTTTTAGCAGCATCACCAGATGGCAAGGTCATTGACCAAGGCTGTAGCAAGCCTTTTGGATTGGTAAAGGTTAAATGTCCTTACACAAAATTTCATGTTAATCCCTTAGAAGCATGTGCAGATGAAAGTTTCTTCGCAGAAAATGTAAATGGAAAACCAAGGCTGAAAAGGGGGCATCAGTACTACCTCCAGATACAGGGTCAACTAGGTATTACAAGAGCAAGTTGGTGTGACTTTGTTATCTATACTAACAAAGGCATAAGTATAGAGAGGATCATAATTGATCCTCAATTCTGGGAAGTATTCAATGAAGACCTAAAGAACAGCTATTTTGAACATTTCATAGCATCAGCCTCTGTAGAGTTCAGTAACCATTAGAAGGGTTAACTACCACAATCTAATCTTGTCATGAGTAAAGAGAATTGTGTCTCATACCTAACTGGATATATTTAAACCAACATGGTCTGCATAATAAGATAGCTTTGAGGATAAAGCTTTTGTAAGTTTAGTACCTCTTTATTATTTGATTTTAAGATCTTTGGAACTACATGTAAAACTTACATCTTAAAGTGTTTGGGACTGAAAGCAAGCGAATAACATCCTTAGTTATAGTTGGCTTGCAAAATAGTTAACCTGAGGGATATCATCAAGTTTACATTTATTAAATTGACTGAAATTCTGTATTGTACCTCAGAGCTCTGTCTAACTCAGTGTCAAGTGGAAATGAGAGGGTCCTGAATGTTACATAAAAAGGCACAGACACTCCCACATTTGGTTTACTACCCCAAGCAAACTGAGGGGTACAACACTATCCCATAAGTGAAAAATCTTGATTTTGTTGATAGCCCGTTCAACATGTATTCTAACAGAAGCAATTTCTTGAGCCTTGATAAGATCTTGTGCTGTCATTTGGCTATTGGAACCTTAAAAGGGGGGAATGTTTAGGGTTACACCCAGTGGGAGTAGGTCTTCAACTGTAAAACCTTTATCAGCCATCACAGTGTCACCATTGTCAAACTCCAACTTCAGGAAACCACTACATTCAACAATTTCACGATCGGAAATGCTTCCACTATATAGCTGACTGATAAAAGTTATAGCTCCACTGGAAGCAATTCCAACTAAGCCTTTTAGAGTTACATGGTTCTTATAGGAGCTGAACTGTTTGTAATTCAACAGAAGGCTGGAAGGCATTTGGCATCTTATTTCCGTAAAATTGATTATTACACGTGTGGAAGAGTACTTCTCTTTAAAGCTGTCAGGCATTGTAGCTCTTATGACCTCCCTATTAGGCCATATAGATACTTGACCAAATTTTAAATACATATAATTAATCCAAGAAAGGAATGTTCTGCTTACTGTCGATTGTGAAATACCAAACAAGTGAGCCAGATGTTTTTCTGAAAATCCTCTTCTCAGTCTGCACAGAAAAAGGAAGAACTCCTCTCTGGGTTCTAATCTTCTTCGTCTACTTATGCTTGTACATCCCTCTGGTTCCTCGTTTCCATCATCGTAAAACTCCTTTTGAACAGTTCTTTCTTTTGATGAACAGTACCTGATGTTTTCTCCTTTCGATCCAGTATTTAAAAATTCAAACACAGCATTAAATGTTGCTAAGTTAGGAAATCCAGTATAAAAGGCAATGTCCTCGTCGGTAGCAAAATTGCGTGGTTGAAAAAGGCGGGAATCTTTTAAGATTCAACTGGCGTTTTAATACCTCTATTTCAGCCTTTAACTTCGCATTTTCGAGTTCAAAACCTCGAATACTTACAAGTTCTTTAACTTCTCCTGTTTGATATCCACACAAATTTAAGCTGCTTTCCACATCATGATAACTAATAGCTGCTGATGAAGTACAGGTTTCAAAAGTTGCTTTAGCTGCATTGCAGCTGTTTGACTTTGACTTTGAGATTGTTGCAACTCCTTGTTTGAACACCCTGTTATAGAAGAAATATTGCGACATTTAGGGGGTGCTCTCTTTTTCAGAGAACCTGCTTTCAACCACGAAAATCGAGATGGAATTACCCCTGCGTTCACATAAACACGCTGACCTCCAACAACTTTAACCAAGTCCTCGGGCTTAAAATGACGAGAACAGATCTTCGTGTTTTCGCTGACTCTAAACTCTTTTCCTTCG
>NC_142524.1:25858857-25876357 GCF_964205215.1 Stylophora pistillata
AAGAAAACAGTGATCAATTATTTTATTCGAGAGCAGTAGGCACATTTATCAGAATCAATATAGCCCCAATGTTTTAGGAAATCGCGGACTTTAACGGTCGGAAGGACAATTGACCATAACACATCATTCCTATAGTTTTTAGAAAAGTCATCTCGAACCAATTTCCAAAGATTGTCAATTTTGAAATCAATAGGGAGAAAGGGGGACCAAAAATGGTGAAGAATCGGGGAAGCAGAATTATCTTTTAGCAAGGCCTGATAGCATTTCTTAGAGGTGAAATCAAATTCTTGCCACTCTTTGCCGGATACATTCCCGCGAATAGTAGCAAGCGCCGAAAAACATTACTCGTACTATGATCTGATTTTCAATAGTATAATCAACCTGCACGCACCCATTGTCGAGAAAAGAGTAAAGCAGAAAAAGCTACCTTCTTGGATGAAAACAGTCAACTCTCTCTAAGACGGACACCATCGGGACCGGCCTCAGCTTTCCTTCTCAGAGAGGTGTCCGGCTTATAGAGGGTTGACGTAACATGACCCCAGGAATTTTAAGATAATACCAAGCTGAACCTGTGCACAGTAAGTACGCGTCTGTTTAAACTTTGTTTTAAGTTACTTACTTGAACGAAACCTACAAAGTGGAACAAAAACATATTTGTAAAATTGAATCTCTTATCGTATTACAATCAATAGTTAATGGATAAACTAGAGTGCAAACAGTGAACAGTACATTCCGCACTGTCTTTCGTAGCCTGTTCCAGGCCCCGAGATGTATTGGTGAAAGCCATGGCTTCGGTCGGGGCATGGCCTTGGGAAGAAAAGAAATCTGTGATCGTGGATTGTTTCAGGTGCAAGAGTTGAAAATTCTCAAAGCGCTGACCAACGCTGCTTAATTTTATGCGAGTGCCACTTAGGGAACCGTCTGGACGACAAATTTAAAACTATTACAGATGAAAGCAGCTTTAAGAATCGGTTAGTGAACAATTTTTCACAAAGTAATTCAGATCGTGAACATTTTACTATCTCTAGAACGTTTTGAATATATCTGCGTGCACGCTGTTCTTGATAATCTAGTTTTTATGATTCTTTTTAATACAGACCACAAAGTAAACTACTGGGTTACCAATAATTGTGTTAGCTATTAAAGTTTATTTATTTATTTAATTAATTATTTATTTATCTCTTGGTTAGAGAGCTGCTCCAATATTGTAAGACTATCATGTCGGATCCCACGCAAGTGTCAATTTGTTTTTTTACATTTTATTTTTACATTCGCAATGATGACGATCTAATTTGCAGATGTCGATGAGTGTGCTGCAGGAACACAAGAATGCAGTAAACATTCTGTTTGCAACAATACTGAAAGTTCCTACAACTGTTCGTGTAAATCGGGATATTCAGGAGATGGAAGGACATGCAAAGGTGAACTAGACCAGAACCCTAATTATCTTGACGAACAAAGGAATAAAAATTAAAGAAAAAAACGAGTTCAACCCTATAAATGATCAAATTAGTCACGTGCTTAGGGGTTTTCCTTGCTAAGTCAGTTGCCTTGAATTTTACAGATATCAACTAGTTTGCCGACGGAACAGCCAACTAAAGTGCTGAAGAAACTAAAGAAAAAACATATTCAACCCTATAATGTAGCAACGTGCCTAGGAAGTTCTCCTTACTAAATCGGTTGCTTTGAGTTTACAGATATAAATGAGTGTGCCATTAGAAAATCCAACTGTAGTATTAATGCTCTGTGCAACAATACCAAGGAATCTTATCGCTGCAAATGCAAACCAGGATTTACTGGAGATGAAAGGACTTGCAAAGGTAATTAAAACGCAGCTTAGTTTCAGAGTCTAATCTTTATCAATTAAATAGGGTCTGGTGACTAATGTCTAATTCTCATCAACTAAATACATCAAATTGTACAATAGTCAATCCCCATAACTGGCTTGATGGCCCTAATGGTTAGAGAGCTGCTGAAAATTTGCAAGATTACCTGTCGGATTCCTCTTTGGGTTCAATTCGTTTTATACACTTTATTTTCACATCTGCAATGATGACGTTTTAATAAAAGGAGAGTATTTTCATATTTCAATAGCCAACGTGGGTCTCCATTCGTTGTTCATACTCTGCTTTTAAATCTGCGTTCATTTCTAAAGTTAACTGCAGTGATGAGATTCTTGTTAACGAAGAGCTCTTTCAGATATGAACGAGTGTGCTTCAGGAACACAAAACTGCAGTGCTGATGCTATGTGCAACAATACCAAGGGATCGTACAACTGTACATGCAAACCAGGACACTACGGAGATGGAAATATCTGCCGTTCGGGTAATAATTTTCATGCGGTATTTGTTAGTTTCTTGAAATGCTTCAGCTTATACATCAATTATGAGACGTTCTTTTCTGTAAACTGGTAAAAAATAAACAAACAAACCAACAAAAACAAAACAAAACAATAACAAAAAAATACAAATAAAAATATGGAAAAATTCGATAAAAGCCTTGTTAGGAACTATTGAGAAAAAAAATTAAAAGGACGCTCGAAGGGTTTATAAACGCTACCCTGCGTAAATAGCGGCCTTCTGGTGTGCATGTGAAACTTCAAGTGGTGTGAGAACGAACGGCGAAGCTGTGAGTGGTTTGGATGCATCTTAAATTCGCGGCTCCGTTGCTTGCAATTTCATCGTGCGCATTAGACACCCACCGACACCACGAAAACACGAGGAACCAAGTCGCAATAGCTTTGATCTGCTTTGCATGGTGAGTATCTGGAACATTCACAAAGCTTACTTAAGTGAAATCAATACAACTGTGGATTACTTCTGACCCTCAATTGGAATCGCTCCATGAATAATTTCAAAGCTATCACAGATGAATGAAGTCGATAACTTTCGTACTAAGGGACTATTCTTCCCTCTAATCGGCGACCAGTCACACTTTTTAACTTGGATTTGAATGTTATATATTTCTCGTCTACATATAAACGTTCCCCTTAAAAAAAAATG
This sequence comes from Stylophora pistillata, assembly GCF_964205215.1. Classification (NCBI taxonomy): domain Eukaryota; kingdom Metazoa; phylum Cnidaria; class Anthozoa; order Scleractinia; family Pocilloporidae; genus Stylophora; species Stylophora pistillata. The sequence continues at coordinate 25,861,860 of NC_142524.1, forward strand.
TTTTTACATCACCCGTTCTTTTTCCTCCTAAAGGCTTTTTTGCTGTTGATATACCTTTTTTTTCCAGCTTTGACATGTAAGGATATTTTCGACCGCAATGTGTAAGTCAATAATTAATTAATTTAAAGACAGAAACAAAGCCGTAGAGAACTTTGGAGGGAAAACATGAAAATAATAGGACTAATAATTCGAAAATGAAGAAGGACAAGGAAAGCTCTGAAAATGAGGATACTGAGAATAATAATCTTCATAATAGAATAATCTTCCACACTTGAATCTCGTTTGAGAGGAATTAAAAGTACTTTGTATCATTTACTGAATATGTAGAAGCCATGGCCTTCATCAAATTTAAGCTGTATCTCTCCTAATAAAGAGATACTTTATTCAATAGATCCAAAAAGAGTGGCGAGGTCACCCTGCTCCTAGACTCAAAGCCAATTTCTGTTTTCTGTCACTAGGGAGACTTTGGATGCGGAGATGGGGGATGGACGCCAGTCATGAAGATCAATGGTAATATGGTATGAATTTATCGGGAAAGAAATGTATTGTGGATACAGGTCAATGCAAAGATGCGAGAAAGGGGATGGGCAAAATGGCAGCTGTTTTCCTGAAAAAGGTCCAGCGTCGCTCGCTTATCTTCACTGAATAGGAGCCTGAAACAGGCTATTACTGTCATTTCATTGATTAAAGACTAAGAAAAAATTAATTATCTGTTATAAATTTCAGAGTACCTTCCATTACGATTCCCAATTTTGGAGGAACAGGAGTTTTTAAAACCTTCCAGGAGGCAAAACTGGCTTTGACTTTCAAGAGAAAAAGTTACCAACCTACTGGGACACATCCTTCTCCAACATCTGTCTCGGTATGAAGATTGGCAATCAGCTCAGATTCATTGTCATCAACAAGCATGCCGACTCTCTCCATTCACTCATCGCTAATGGAGAATACTGCACCACCTTACTTGGTCGTGAAAAGGGGATCACAGGCCTCCTTGCAGCCCCACTGCAGCATGGAAGGATTCAACGCGGTTGGAGAAAATCTTGATCAATCCGTAGCAAGAATCGGCATCATTGCTAACCAGCAGAATGACTGCTCCTCTTGTGACTCCAGGATTGGTTTTGGCACTGGAAGACTACATGATGACTCCAATACTTGTGGAAACGAGGCAAAGCACAAGTCTGATAATGGAGACAAGCACATCAAAGCCATGGGGTACATCCTGGTGGAGTGACGAGGGACACAGCTAAATTCCAAACTCTTAAGTTAAAAACATCATGAATAAGGACATTGTAGTGTTGAGGCTTACCAGCTGATTAAAATATGGATTCAGCAAAATTTCCACAATCAAATAGTTTAATCTTCAGTTGAGTAATAGTAAATTAGTTGTATTAGTGCAGTCGCAAGTAATATTCGAAGAAACAAAGAAATTGAACGGTAATAATAAAATTACAATACAACAATAAACATCAGAGAATATGAAACTTTAAAAGCACCGAGACAGGGATGACATTTTTAGTGGTTATGAAGGTTTTGCCCCATACACCCTTCTCATGCAGCGTCATCTTGGATTCCATGCCGCAACAAATCGAGGCTGAACGGACATAAACTGTGGGGGTGTGTTACACTAGTGTTACAGTAGGGATATATGACAAGTAAGCAAGGCCTACGATCATTGCTCTCTTAACCTCTGTACGCACGACAAAAGAAATCAGAGTGGCAAGAATTTATATTTTCTTAACTTTCCTTCAAATTCTTTATTGAGATCGAAATGGATTGTCGCTATAAAGCGAGATGAAGGGCTAGATTTTGGGTAAGAATCGAGCCGTGACCGGCGAGTTGTCAGACGCACGTGCTACTCGCGACCGAATTTTTGCTTTCGATTGAAAACACAGACTCTACACGTTCTGTAAAATGCCTACTTTTTTCTTATCCAGAACACTAGCGTCCTTTAAGGAATTTACTCGTCCTTTACTTTTTTATTTTTCATTTTACTTTTAGCTCAAGCAGTCAAACGCACATGGCAATGTTTTGTTTGTTTTTAATAACTCTGATTTTGTACAATGTATTAAATGAGATTCTCCGGCCCTCGTTTATTCGCGTTGTAATTTGCGGTCTTAAACTAATTTCCCAGATCAAGAAAGGTTATACTCTTGTGTGCTCGGCTCACTTCAAGCAAGACGATATGTATAGGACTAGAAATGGGCTTACACGCCTAAAACGTGGAGCTGTGCCATCGCAGTTTGCATGGACCAAGGAGGGTAAGGAGCGCAGACCAAACAAATTGCAAGAGTCAAAAATTATTGTCGAACAGCAAGCACAGGAGTAGCGACGTCAATTCTTTGTCGATTCAATCCAGCAAGATGTCGAGATGGAAGAAGAGGAGACTGCGTCGGCAGGACTGGAAACTAACGCAAGTGCTGAGCCAATGCAAGTGACATCTGTGGACCGACCGGAAAACGAAAACAGTCAGCCTGACGAACTGAGCCCTGAGGAAAGAATTGAAATATTTAAAGCCAGAATCAAAGATCTAAAGCAAAAAGTCAAAGATCCTCAAGAGTCTAAGTTTGGAGGGGAAAAAAGTTCGAAGGATCCTGAATTGCTGACGTTTTACACAGGCTTTACATCGAAAGAACGATTTGATAGCTTTTACAAATGGGTTGAGCCGTATGCAAAAACCACGATAAAATGGTCCCAGACTCAACGAGGCAGAGGTAAAGAAAACTACCAGCGAAGGCATAGCAGTGGTAATTTTGCATTGTCACTCTACGACCAACTGTTTTTATTTTTGATCAGAATGAGATTAAGTTTGCTCGAGACAGACCTAGGAGTGAGATTCAATATTAGCAAAAGTACTGTCGGTAGAGATATTATAACTTGGGCAAATTTTCTGTACACAATGCTTGGCCAAGTGCCAATTTGGCCCACAAGTGCTCAGATCGAAAGTAGTATGCCTCAATGCTTTAAAACTACATACCCTAAAATAAGGATAGTCCTTGACTGCACTGAGATTAAAGTCAAAAGGCCTAGCTCCAAGGTCTTAAACTCAGAAACTTATTCTACCTACAAGTCATTCACAACATTTAAATGCTTAGTTGGTACAGCTCCACATGGTGCAGTAACATTTGCAAGTTCCCTATATCAAGGAAGTATATCCGACATAGAAATAACAAGGCGCAGTGGATTTCTGTCGCTTGTTGAAAAAGGAGACCAGGTAATGGCAGACAAGGGCTTCCTAATTCAGGATTTTTTGGAAACTAAAAAAGCTAATTTGACAATCCCACCTTCTTGTCAAGAACAAAGTCCTTACAATTCACTGCTAAAGAAGTGACAGATACCCAGCAGATTGCCCGCCTCTGTATCCATGTTGAGAGGGCAATCAGACGAATAAAAGAGTACCAAATTTTTGTAAGAGTTTTACCTGTCTCATTGGCAGGTGCAGTAAACCAAATTTGGACTATATGCTGCCTTCTGACAAATTTTAGAGGGCCACTATATCGAAACTTCGATTTCCCACTGGTTTTGTTTACCAAACCTTGCTAAAATCATCAGATTTGTGACACCTCAACTAAGTTAACCAAGTTCTTTACAATATGTGCTTAATAAACCGAAACTGATTTATTTTAATTGAACAAAGAAAGTATTTTAATTTGTGTGATTCCAGACAATTTCCATTCCTCCTACCCAGGGAGATGAAATTGGAAAGAGAATGTTAATTTCCTTCCTTAACATTAACACTAGTCTAGTACCTATTGCTGGCAGAAGCCCAGTCAGCATACATGTACATCCCATTCCTAGGATTTTGAAAAATTGTAGGGTTGGCTTAGTTTTACTCATTTTTCCAACTTTGCTTACAAAGCCTGGCTATGCCACCACCTGTAACAATTTAGGGAGAAGGTATTCAAAATAATACAGATCCAATTTCATTTTAATTTCTGAACAAAATTCTGCTTCAAACCTCAATCTTTCACAATGAAAGTCATTTTTACAATAAACATAAAAATCTACCCATTGACAACCAGTTAGCAGCAATTGTCCCATGACCTGGTAGTAATAGCTGAGTGTTTTTTTTAGTCTGTAGATTCCATTTACACATTTCAGATATTTAAGCTCATAGATGGAATCCTTAAGAGGGCACTTGTTTTCCAGCAGCCCCACGGGATTGACTTCTGATGAATCGTACACTCTTCGATCTGAAGAGAAAGCCAGATGAGGGCAGGAGGGGTTGATGACAATTCCGGCAGGGATAACATTACACTCCACACTGTCAGCATATGCAGCTGCTGTCTCTACCTCTGTACTTATTGCATGCCTCATGGCTGCAGTCTGAACACAAAGTCCTTCCATAAAATGCAATTGTTCTGGGGAAGGCACAAATGCATATTGGCTAACAATCTCTGAAAGATAGAATGCTGGTGGCTTCTCTGGCCATCAATATTCATATGAATTTTGGGGTTATTTGTCAATCTTTGTTGTAGTTGGTAGGATAACACAGAGCCTCCCGCCATTTTTCCAAGTTTGTTGTTGACAAATTCTAAATTGTCAGTGTCTGGCAGAATAGAGTTAAGTTGCATAGCCTCAAATTGTTCAAATATGTATTTCATGAAATTTATAATTTGGAGGTCTCCAAATTTATCTGGTATGGGGTTATAAAGAGTAGACCGCACTCCATCTACCCTCCGATTTTCTTTATTTTCTGTTCTATCTTTGGCTGGTGGTTTCACCTGCTGTACCAGCACCTCTCGATGATGTATTCCTGCTGTTTTTTGTGGCACATGCCATGTCTGTGGAAAACTTGTCTTGGACATCGCAGGAGGTACACTTCTCAGGCCCAATTTTCGCTAGTGCTCAAGGAGGTACACTAGCCCAATTGCATGGTTGCACAGCCCTGCTCCCACCTCACAGTTGCAAGAGGTACTTGATATTCTGACTTTAGGAGTCCTTGAGATCTCAACCTACTGAAAAATTTTAAAAAGAGCTCAACCTCTGCTTCACAAGGTGCATTTTCAACATCAAACGCTATTTTATAAGCTTTGGTCAGCATTTCAATAAAATGCAAAACCTTGATTGAAACTCCGAAAATAAAACTTGACACCAATCCTGTACCGCCAATGACTGCGGTGAGATAAGCAAAGACGTTAAGACGCTTCAAACCGAAGTGAAAAATCTTGTTTCGCTTGTGAAGGACGCTCTGCCTCCAAAACCTCCAGGTACTTTTTTACGATGATGTATTGGGGAGCGGCATCTCATGATTTCACGCTAACATGTTAAACTGCAGTATTTTCTTTCTCACGGCCCGTCCCTTCTCTTCTTGCAAGGAGCAGTACAACAAAGGAAAGTAAGGAAACAGTAAGAAATTTTCATTTCAATATTCCAAATCACTCGCTTGATGTGTGCTGTCCATCATGGTAGGTGTAAGGACTCTTGTCTTGCATACAGGCTGACTCAATCCGTTTTAATGCTCTCCTTTTCCATAAGGTCGAGACGAAGCCAAGTGTACCGCTGATGTTTGGTTCACAAAAGATTCCTGTTTACTGTCACATGGGAAACTTTGGATGTGGTGACGGAGGATGGACAATGGCCATGAAGATTAACGGTGAAAAGGTAAACTCCCTGTCTCCTTTAAAAAACTCTGGATATTATTGATTTAAAAAAAAGAGAAATGAAATTAAAAAAACACACCCAAAAACGAAAAAAAATAAATATTAGTTCTTCGTTTCTCAGAGAACCTTCCATTACAACTCCCATTTCTGGAGCAACAGAAATTCCTATAACCTTGCTGGAGGCAGGACTGGGTTTGACTCACAAGAAACCAAGTTACCGACCTACTGGAACACCCCCCTTCTCCAAAATCTGCCTTGGTATGAAGATTGGACATCAGCTCAGGTTCATTGTCATCAACAGGCAAGCCAACTCACTGTACTCCCTGATTGCTGATGGAAAATACCGCGCTACCTCACTGGGTCGTGACAAGTGGAAGTGGTTAATTGGTTCACAAGCCTCCTTGCAGCACTACTGCAACAAGGAAGGGTTCAATGCTGTGGGAAGAAGCCTTCGTCAGTCCAAAGCAAGAATCGGCATCATTTCTAACCAGGAGAATGAATGCTACTCTTGTGACTCCAGGATTGCTTTTGGTACAGGAGGTCTTCACGACGACTCCAACACGTGTGGCAATGAAGCAACATGCTCGCCAGACAGTGGACACAAGCAGATCAAAGTCATGGGCTACATCCTGATACAGTGACAGGGAACGCCGCTAACGTTCCAAATTTCAAGCCAAGAGGCCATCATGAATTTAAAAAAAGTAGTATCCTCAGGCTTACCAGCTAATAAAACAAGGATTTCAAAATTATTTTCTTCTCTGGTCAGATTTGTGTTAACTATAACTTTTTGAAAACCGGTCTAAGACGTATCAATTGTGCAAAGCTAATTCAAGTTTTGAGAAGGAAGTAGAAATAGGCAATGGAGATATATTCTATGTTCATAATTGGTCGACGTCACGAGCTGCACGCGAAGGGAGGTTGTGATCTGATCACGCACTAAGAGGGGTACACGAGAATAGTGACTTTTTTTTTCTCTTTTCTTTTTCGCGGGATTTGCCGTTTGCGCTCGCCTTACGCATTTGTCTGCTTTGGTGAAAAACCCGTAAAGCCTCGCCTGTTCTGCAAGGTAACCAGGAGACCAGGAAATTAATGATTTGAATATACAATAATTTGCCCTGATACGATAACTAAAGGAACACAAAAAACAGTACCTTCAAAAGTATTGCCCATTTTCTCTCTCTCATTAGACCCGCCCATTTTTCTGAATCATTTGTTTGAGGCGTCAATCTCTACGCGAAATACGAATGAAGACATTAACAAGATTTTTATTAGTTCTTCAACCGAACAGATTTCCTTCCGAAATATTTCCCGTAGTTTTAACAGACCTCTTCACCACGACTTCAGACAATCCCCTTTTCCCCTTTTAATTCGAAAATAAGCCTAAATGGATCAGTGAGATTTCATTTTCAAATTTTAGAGAAAAGAATTCTGTTGTTATCTCGTGTAGAACAAAGGATAGTACTAAAACCGCTTTTACCTATCGACGGGGGCGGGGAAGTTTAGGGGGATGATATAGTTCAGGAAGTTTTAGAGGACAGATCGGTCGTTGCTTAGAGACCACGAAGGAAAAACATAGAAATCTGACTGCCAATTGACTGCCAATAATGGGGGATGGGGGGGGGGGGGAGGCTCATAAGAATATTAAAACCAAAATTGACCGGACTTCCCCCTCAGCTATAACTGGTCCCTTACAACATAAATCGGTTATTTTGCTGTACGTAATGTAGTCGGCTGTTCTACTCGAGTCGAGTAAGTCATTCCTGACTGTTTAGTTAAGATCCGTCGGCAGGGTTGAGTGGCTTTGTTAGGCTCGTTTGTTGTGAATTTGTGGCGAGGGAGTGGTTTATATAGCGCCAGCAGTTGTTGAAATCTGTTGAGAAGAGTCTGTTCTAAGATAGCGAACCAGCTATATATCATCGTTGAAAGTAGTTGTTGCAGTAAGTGGAACTTTCTGCCAGCCCAATCTCAGGCCCGGTGAATAATGTGATTCGAATTCATTATCGACCAGGCTTTTTCGCGGTGCACCATGCAGATTTGCGGCAAAACTGTTGAATCAGTTTACACTACCGAGACCTATGGCAATCGACCGACCAAATACTCTTATTTTGAGTGAGATGATGACGAGTGGTTAATCACCCCCACCGACAACAGTCCCTCTTAAGTCAACTCTTTCCTGAACGATCAAAGTGAACGATCAAATGAACTGAAGATAGGTTGTTAATGACGGTGTCTTTCTTGTTTCTAGGAAGAATTGCTTTGCCGGTGAGGTCACAGTCTGTTCAGCTCTGTAAAACTTTAAGCAAACCGTAAGATATCAGTATAAAAAGGAAGAGATGAAATCAGGAAGTAACGGCCATTAAAAAAAAGATGAGGAACAGAGCCTCTCACAATTCTCTTTTCTATCGTTAATTACACGTTCAGCTGGGGGGTTGGATTTTACGATTCTAGCAAACAAAGCCTCTCCCCACTAATTGCTACACCTTTCCTTGTAAATGATATACGCGAACTTGGTGTTATATCATGGTAATTATTAAAACCAATTCACCGAAGTGAAAATGGCTGGTGGTAGATATTACTGAGCCACGAAGTGGCGAGTTCAATATCCATCACTAGCCACCGGCACTTAAGGTGAATAGTTTCTTAAGCATATACTAAAACGGTGAGACATGTAACTTCCCTGCGCATACAGCTCGCGACATCGACGTTTGATGGATATCGAATATGTCTTCTTAGCAAATTTCTATAGAGTTTTAATACTTGATTTGGCTTTGTGCGATTGAAGCATCTTGGACTGGATGTGAAAAAGTTATGTTTGAGACAAATCTGACCAGAGGAGAAGATAATGCTGTTTTATTAGCTAGTAAGCTTTACATTTTTCTAATTCATGATGGCCTCTTGACTTGAAATTTGGGGACTCAAGAAAATTAAGGCATGGCTGCGATTTTTTTTGGGCGTGGTTACCAAGCCCTTATAAAATGTCCTGTTGCAAAACAAATATGGCGGCGAATGCCGGACAAAAATATGTCGTAGTAGTGTTGTTTCCAGATATGGCCGGTTTACACAGGGGTTCTTTTCCGTGGAAGATTTCAGTAATCGTGGATTTTTACAGTTACTTTGGTGTCGAGCAATCAGGAATCATTTATCACCCGTTTTTACAAAATATGTACTTTGGAAGAGAACGCGGCAGGCGAGGTAAGCTTCTGTTAACATAATTATTAGCGATAAACTTAGCGGTTTGTCTTTATTCTCCAAGAACTGTGGATATTTAAAAAAGAAAAAGTATGATCTTTTTTACCATTGCATGCCCTTTTGTTAAACTCACAACTCACACTATATACTCACCTCCCCCTCGATTTTCTCGCACGTGAAGATCAACAAGACAAGAATTTTTGTGGTGGTGGGGCACGAGTTTTTATTTAGTTAAACCTTTACTCAGGTTTAATCCTTTTGATTCTAATAAAGCGGGCTTTGTCTTAAAAGAGTACTGCTTTATAATTCTTTATGTCAAATGTCCTGCCACGGGCCGGCAGCTCTTTGCTAGCAAATGACCCACTGCGGATACCTTACATAATTGTACAACTTGACAATTGCCCGGGGGGATGAGTTGGCTTGGAATTTACAGAGCCATTAAGTTTTGAAATTTTTGCTATTTGCTGGAATAAATGGCTGATATTGAAACTAAATTACCGATATATGTACTTCATGTTACAGTTTAGACAAAGTCTAATATATTAGACTTGTAAGATATTTAACATGAAAATTTTATTAAAGGACTATTTTTAAATACTTGTAGATTAAAAGTGGATTGATAAACTTTTCTTGTGATAGTGTTATATACAGTGCGTGTCATGTTTATGCCATACATGCAAGCCTATGTTTGTACAGTGTATGTAAAAGCCAGCCTATACAAATTATTTTAGTCGACATGAATCAGTACAAATGAACAGTGACTCCCCAATATTTAAGAAGCTCATCACATAAAATTATTTTCTTGTAGACAGAGTATTGTTTCTTGTCTTTTTTTACATCAGTCAAACTCGGCTCATGGAAGTCATGCTTTAGACAGAATTCCCTCTCCCAGGTGGTATGTTCTTTCTTTAATGATGTACGTGTTGTCAATATCTTCGTCTGCATTCGTGAAAGGAGGTTTTGGTACTTCTCATTGTAAAAATGACTTGTTGGGTGACATTTCTGATCTTCTCTTGCTTTATCCAAGCAGAAGACATCATCTGTCTCTCCCAAAATTGTTGCAATGTTTTTGCAAAGCTTTGTGGCAAGTTGCTTACTGGATTGTTGAAATGTGTCACTTGAATTTCTGTGGCGTTCTTTTTGAAGTTGTTCTTTGAATTCAGGGGTAGTTGCAATGGTAGTATCATTTCTTGATGAAACATTTTGGAGCTTAGAACTGCTTTTCTCGAGAGGCTGGTATTCATCTGTAGTGGAAAGTGAAGAGACATTTGTGATCTGGAGCCCCTGATTATCTGCACCATCATCTTCATCTACAGAATCATAACAGATACTAGGTTCTTCATTCAAATCATGAAAGGTTCCATTCTCCATTGCAGTCAATTCCACACTCTCTGCTTCCTCTTCAGTATCTTCATCCCAGTGTTCAAGTTCACATTGTTCATTGCTTGTAGATGGCATGGGGTTGTCTGCAGTTTCATTTTCTTCATCATCACTGTCTTCGCTGTCATCAACCAGAAAGTTTGTGTGGATCACTTGAACACAGTCACCATTATCTCCATACAACCTGATGACTCTATGAGGAATTGTGATTGCTTCATTGGCCAGGCAGATTTCCCAACATTGCTTGAGGTGTTGCTCTTCTAATGCCAGGCTGCTTGACCTGAAATGGTGGAGAGATGGGCCTTGAGGTCTGAAATCAAGCTCATCTGGACCATCCCGAAACTCCACTCCGCAGGCAATTTGCTGCCACCAAACACCTTCACTGCAGATAAGGAAATCACTTATGCTCTGGAGGTGAGCCTGATATTCTTTAGGATTTCTCACAATATACCGATTTGGTATGATTGAGTTGGGAAATGGTGGTAATGCCTTATAATATTTGGAAATTTGGGATTCTTGGGCTTTCACTGCATTCCCCTGCCTGGTTTCTGCCATCTGTTGTTCAGCTTGAAGGCGGACAAGACTAGGTGTGATGACATCACCAGGTCTTCTGTTTGTTAACTTTGTGATGCCTTGCAGAGTGTTGAAATGCCTCTCTTCTTCTTCTGTGTTGGCTGACTTGCCTGAAATTATTCTGTTTTGTTTAGCAGCATGTGCTGTGAGGGAATGCCAGTACCTTCCGTAAAACTTGCGGGTAGTCAGGATTTCAGGTTGGCCAATGACTTCTTTACAAAGCATGGCATGCAAAAATGCTGTGTTGTGCAAACGTAGCACAAGTCTTGGTGAGCGAGACTGAGCAGACAGATAAAGGAGCCTACTTAGTTCAGTCAGGGAATCCAGCAAGGACTGCACTTTGACTCTGATTTTTCCTACAAAGCAATGACATGATATTTATAATTAGAAGATTATAATTTATAATATATTATCATAAAGTTTGAATGATTTATTTTAGAAATCAGTGCTATAGACATGTATGGTATTTTAGTATTTACTTTACCCACATACAAAATAATAAAGTTAAATGAATGAATAAATAAATAATTAAATAAATAAATAAATGGTACATGCAAGTTAAAGTAGGCATCATGATTACTTAGGTCAGAATTACTGCTGAGAATTAACACAATCTTAACAATTATGCGGAAAATTGTATAAATATATTTTATGAAAATTGTATTTTTATATTTTATGGAGGTTGAGACTGGACTTTTTCTAGTTACATGACTGTACAATTTGCTGTCAGCTTTTGTAAGAGAACCTTTAAATTTGCTGACAGCTCGGGTAGAATCTTGAGATCTGAGTGGGGAAATAAAATTTTTCAAAGCCAAGGTATATGTGCAGAGTTAATTAAGATCAGGGATATTAAGTATTAATTGACCTTACCTCTCAGATACTGAGCCACGACGACAGCTGCTAGGCGATAATCACAGCCACGGAGTTTCTCTTTATCAGCAAAGGTGCACTCGATGATGCTTTGAAAGTGATCACTTTCATCCCTCTCCAAGTGGGCTGGAAGTTCAGTGAGGACATTACAGATATGCTCTTTCACATCATGAAGAGGTTCTGTAGGTAAGACTTCATAGCTTCCTGTAAAGTAACCATAAGAGTTAACATTTTGTGTATATACTTGTACATTTTAATTTGACTGCAAGACCCATGACTTAGTTCATAATTGTTTGTGTATTTTCATCAATTCATGTGTCTAGTGTGTGCTATTGCAGAGCTTGAAACAGTTTTACTGCACACATTTTAAGTTTGTTAGGGTATAAATCTGTACTGCTTAGTACCCTTGCATTTACTAACAAAAATATTGATTTCCTAGATCTTATCATTTAAATATTAATGCTACATGTAATTAAACATCACTAAATGCAGTGAAACAGACCAAGCGATTTTCTCCAAATTTCATTCTTTTAGTCACTGTGTTAGCATTTCTTTTATGTAGCACAAACTCAAATTAATACCCAAATTGATTTCTTCCAGTGTCCTTTCCTGATCAAAGAACATCATTGCTGGCACCCTTTGAATTCCCCCCATTTCCTCTTTCAAGGTCTCTTCAAGATCCTTCTTCTTGCCAACTGTAGGTAGCCCCCTTGCTTGGCATTCCTCTCTTAACTCTTCCACGCGTAGATTTTTGAAGGGTTTGAGGCCCCCATTTCTCTTCTTTTTGCCTGCAGGCCCTTGAATAACTTTCCTTAAACGATCTGTTAGTGATAAGAAGGGTTTAGAAAGTGAAACAGATAAATACTTGTACTTTCTAGCATCACCACTGCAGCCCGAACAACCAGCATTTCCACCCTTCTGTTCACCACTCTCAAATTCCTGCTGTGGGCCATCACCATGAAAAAGTCTCATGACATCTGTGATTTGAACTCCATTTGATGTCACCACTTTGTTTTTCATGCCTTCCAAACATGCCTTCCTGGTATTTATATATGCTATTTGTTCAGCTTCTGCTGATCCACATCTTGCCAGGATGTAAACTTGTGGCCGTTCTACAAGCGACTGTACATCAATATTTCCTTTTCCTTGGTCTTCCATTTCTTTACTTGTGAAGTAAAGTGCCTCGTCGTACACAGCATTCACAGTCAATAACAGATACCCATGGTTTAAGAGGGTCGCGTTGTCTGCCCAGACCATAAGATGTCTTGTCCTCTCAACACGTTTCAAATAGTTCTTCAAGTCATCCAAAGTTGCAGTTTCAGGGCAATTAGTATGTTCATTTAGTTGTGCAATCCTTTTTTTAACTTGTTCTTTGGTCATAGCAGCATAATCTTCATCGGTTCGGGCATGCATGAGTCCTAACTTTTCATGTTGCTTGAGTGTTCTGTCTCGGATGTCTGACAGCGGTATTTTTCGGCCTGATACTGTGAACAGTTCTGTCTTGATAGTCCCGTCTTTATCAAGGACAACTTTCTTGTATGTTTGGGGTACAATCATTTCCCCAAGAATGTACTCTCCACTTTCAATTTTACTCTGCAAATAAAGTGAAATACCGGTATGTAATATAATTATGTAGTATATTCTTCATTCATTGACTTTCTTAACAGCTGCATATAAGCCTTTGGCATGGCTATTCTGTAACCAGCTCGGTTTCCATGCAATGCCATATTTTTCCAAATAATAGTGCAAAGATTTTTTATGATTGAGTTGTTATAAAGGGTTGTGTATTGAAAAACCCACAGATGTACGAGGGAAATCAATGATTAGAATTAACAATCATCCCAATATGTACTTAATATGTTTCAATAATCAACAAGGACTGAGCTTGCAATAGGGGTGATAATATTAGAAAAGGCAATTGTTCACTAAATATAATATTCTTGATTCAAATCAGGTTTAAACTCTATATAGAAAAGCCATTATGCTAGTTATTTTCATGGATAAAATCGATGTCCCAAACGTTACAAAACACTTCCTACCCTTAATGTTTCCCTTATTTGATCATTTGTGCGTGGTAGTGGCACTGATATCTCTCCACCCTGCATTCGGTTCAGCCTCCGTCTGGCAGCAGGAGTTTTTTCCCGAAACTGTTTCAATCTGGAGAGTTGTACATGGTTGGTTTCTAAGAACTCTTTCACAACCATGTTCCCCAACTTTGTTTGCTGCATCACTCCATATTGGCGGGCAAGTTCAGAGTAATTTATCTTTACAGGAAAAAACAAATCTAGGGATTAGATAAGTTTATGGACAAAAATCAACTTCTTGTTCTAAATGTATACTGCATTAAATTGGTACACTGATTTAAATGCTTAGTCCACTTTTTTTAAATATATGATATGGTCATATATAGAATGTTGAGACTATTGAGAGTCCTTAAGTGTATGTTATGATTTATTAAATCAATAATTGAATTAATTTTCTATTGCTTGTCTGGTTGAGCTCTGCTAATACATAACTTGAATCCATTCTAGCAAAGTAAACTTACAATAAATACCAGTTAAAATATAATGCTAACCCTCTCTCCATCCTTCATTTTTTTAACTTCTTGCAGAAGCCCATCCTTGTCAAACTGCAGATCTTCTGGCTTTGGCGAGTGACGCTTTCTTTTAAGGAGGCCCTGGTCTTCTAAGCTTTTCCATTTGGCACATCTATTCTCTGCATCCTCTGGTGTTTCAAAGAATAGAGCAAGACGCTGTTCCTGTCGCTGCCTGTATGTCTGCCGTGTGGCCAGCATGGTGTCACAGTCCCGGTTTGACCATTGTTCCTCTATTTGCTTCTTCTCAGTCCTCAATTTTTCCCTTCGTTGTTTCCGTAGTTCAGCTTGAG